>NC_138549.1:169825776-169828276 GCF_964273705.1 Natrix helvetica
ACTTTCGTTTTCCTTAGGTATTCAGCTGTAAATTAATACTTGCAAATGTTTCTTTCTAAGTTGCTCGAAATTAAAACTTTGACATTTAAGTAGTTCAGGTTATGTAAACTGGCTTAAAGATTGTTAATAGTTAGGGTTGTTTCAGCCGTTCCGCCTTTATTGCCCCGGCTATCAGCAGATAATTAGCTTTCGTTTTCTGTAGGTTTTCAGCTATAAATCAACGCCATTTTGAATCCTTTGTTCTAAGCCCACGCCTCTCGAACTCAGCAGTAGTGTTCTTTTTAAAGAGATTTCTTTTTTTTTTTTTTTTTTCTTCCCCCAATTAAAACTTAAAATACTTGCAAAAGTCTTGCTTCCTTCTTGGGATGTTAAGATGTTAAGATGTTAAGGCTGTTCCCGGCGACTGGTTCTGCTTTTTTAGCAGAGGTTATCAAAAAGGCAGGAGAATACAACACCTGCGAAGGGGGGCAAACCTCGTCAGACTCCGGACTCCGGAGGGTACACAAGGGCTCAACCCAGCAGCTGAATCTCTCCCTCATAAATTCCAAGAATTTACGAGTGTCCGAGGTGTTAAGGATCGTAAAAAAACACCTCTAACTGTCTCTTGATCTGACAGGCTAAAAAAAAGCCTGCCATCGGCACCGGGAACAAACCGGAAGCCCGAAGCAAAACATTTTCAAGGGGGGAAAATAACAAGAAAATCCAATGGCCTTTTTGAAATGCACTCGGGGACTCCAGTGAAGGAGCATTCACACTTCTGGAGACAAGCCGTTCAGCTGATTAATTGTTCTCACTGTCAGAACATTTCTCTTTCATTCTAGGTTGAATCTCCCTTTGATTTCCTTTCTCCCATCTCAGATACAGTTTCCCCACAGTCAAGCTTGGACTTTATTTTCTTGCTGCCACGAAAAGAGTACGGAATTGCTTTGCTCTTCTCTTCTTCTAATTTTGCGTCCCCCTCCCCCCATTTCCCTGCAGCAATCATTGGCTGCATTTGGTATGTTAGACTAGAATGTGGTGGAGCAGTTTGGGTTTAGACATTGGGTTCACAGATATGCTTAACTTGATTATTGAGTTAACCTTGAATTAACAGATTAACAGAGTTGGAAGCACTGGTGGGTTTCAATTTTTTTTAGAACCTCTTCTGTAGGTGTGGCCTGCTTTGTGGGAGTGGCTTGCTGGCCATGTGACTGGGTGGGAGTGGCTTGCCAGCCATGTGACTGGGTGGGTGTGGCCAACTTGTAAAATGTGGTGAAGCTCATTTAACAACGCTCTTGCTTAGCAACCAAAATGTTGGCTCAGAAACTCTGGCATTTGAAGCACGCAAGTCTTAAAGCTGTCAAGTTACAAGCCCCTTGCACCGCTGACCCTTTAGAAAACAAACCCCAGGGGTGTTCAAACTTGACAGCTTTAAGACTTGTGGACTTCAACTCCCAGAATTCCTCCTCTCGCTCTTCATCTTGATGATGTGCGGACGGGGGGGAGGGAGCTGGAACCGGTTCTAAACGGCACTGTAGATTTGTGGAATCTCTTCTATAGAAGAGGCTAGAACTGGCAGGAACCCACCCCTGGTTGGAAGGGACCTTGCAGGTCATCTAGTCCAACCCCCTGCCCAAGCAGGAGACCCTACATCCGCCTCTACCTAGGATCGAACTCACAACCTATAAATCATACACTAGCCCCGGGATGGTGTCCCTATGGCACGTGTGCCACAGGTGTCACGCAGAGCCAGCTGTCGTCCCAGCTGTCATCCCAGCCCAGCTCCACCATGCATGAGCGTGCCTCCCGCCAGTCAATGAGGGAGGGCAGGGCACATACGTGCGGGGGAGGGAGCACGGAAGGGGAGTCACACACACATGAGCAGAGGGTGGGGCGCATGCAGAGGGTCATGCGCTTGGGGAGTCATGCACGTATTGTTTTAAGTGTGCGGGTCCATGCACATTTTCAGCACACAATGACAAAAAGGTTAGCCATCACGGCACTAGTCAGATTAACACAGCGGTTAAGAGGTATTAGAATAAACCTGGAGACACAACTCTGGAAGTGGAGTAGGTGACTTTTGGACAATCATCCAGTGACTCTCAGTCCAGTCTACCCCTCAAGATTGTTATGCTAAGGTAAACGGTGACACCCTGGTGAGCAGAATAACAGAATAATGGAGTCGGAAGGCATCTTGGAGATTTTCTCGTCCAACCTTCTGCTCAAGCAGGAGACCCTATACCAGTCTGGATAAATGGCTCTTCAAACTCATGTTGAAAACTTTCACTGTTGGAGCACCCACTACTTCTGAAGGCAAGTTGTCCCCCTGATTAATTGTCAGGAAATTTCTCCTGAGTTCTACCTTGCTTCTCTCCTTGATTAGTTTCCACCCATTGCTTCTTGTTCTGCCCTCGGGTGCCTTGGAGAACAGCTTGATCCCGTCTTGTTTGTGGCAACTCCTGAGATATTGGAAGACTGCTATCATGTCACCCCTAGTCCTTCTTTTCATTAAACTAAATAT
>NC_138549.1:169833276-169873276 GCF_964273705.1 Natrix helvetica
TTGGGTCATCGCCAAGTTAGAAGGTTAAAGCATTGGATTGTCTACCTGGGAGTTGAAGTCAACATATCTCAAAGGTGAAAAGTTTGAGAAGTGCCCATCTAAGAAATTTGTATCCTAATGCACCTTTAGCCTTTGCATCTTACTCAGGAAATCAGGAGCGTCTACACCTGGGTGGAAAATTAAGCTTTCTGTGATGACCCTGGGCAAGGCACACAGTCAACTGATAGTTCAAACTCCCCTTTATTGCCCCAACTTTCCCCCAAATGCTCCCATGTTTGTGGCAAGTCCTAGAGCAAAGCGCTGTCTCTCACACGCACTTCGAGCAGCCTCCATCTACGAGTAGTCTAGCAAAACTCCATTAGCACAACAGCTTCAAGGTCAGAAGTCCAGCGAGGCATAGGGAACAAGGCAGCAACAATGCAAGAAGTCCAGCAAACTCCAGACATTGGCAACGGCATATGAAACTCCACAAATTCAGCATTTGTTCCCCACAAATGCCCCTCCCCATGGCATCTCCTTACGTCTCAGTCCCCAGGTGTGCCTTGTGAAGAAGGGTAGGGCGCTCACCTCCTGAGATGTCGTGTCTTCCTGTGCTGTTCCTGCCTTCTCTCCACTCTCCGTGCTCGGGGATCAGGAGGGGGTGGTCCTTGCTCATTGCCTGAGTTCCACCGCTCCTCTTCTCCGCTGCCTGCCCCCTCTTTCTCCGCTCTCTCGGCCATCCTTCCCACATTCTTCCCTGCTGGCAAGTCATCCCAGGCCTGTTCTGACCTAGCCTTCCCAAGATCACGAAGCAGAGTCCTCATCCTGATAAAACCTCTTTTATTTAGGTTAAAAGGAATTCCTCTCCATCAAAGTCCCGGCCGAGAGTTTTTTATGAGATTTCACAACTACAGACATTAATTAGCTGCCAGGCTGATATCTTCCAAACGCCATGCTATAGCAGCAATTACAGCAAGAAGTCAGGAACAGATCTTCCCCCTAATGAATTGAACTAATTGTCTCCTGCAAACTCCCCTCCCCTTTTGCTCCTCTTTATACCCTATGGGAGGGGCCACCTGTGCCTTTACTCCCGAGTCGGCCCTTGTTCCTTAGCTGTTTCCTTCTCCTGGCAGCTCTGCACATGCGGACATCAGGAACAGGCTGCCGCTGTTCTTCTGCCCCACTGATGTCAAACTCCGAAGGCAACTGATAACTGTCAGACGGCCCTGTCCCCCTCTCTGCCTCTGACACAGAGCCCTCATCAGAGGCTTCCCCAGACTCCAGGACTGGCCCATGTTCCTCCCCAACCTCCTCACTGTCTGAGTCTGCCACCAGCTCCTCTGACTGCTGGAGGGGCAACAACACAGCCCAAGGGATCCAGGGCTGCCTTATCCTGCTCCTCCCTGTATTCCTCCAAAGCCAACAAAGCCGCACTCTCAACCTCCATCGGCCCCAGCTCCAACTCAACCTCCTCCACAGACTCAGACTTGTCAGAGAATGACACTTTCCACCTTTCTCCCCAAAACAAAGCAAAATCCTCAATGCATCAATGCTGGAATGCCCCCAAAGCCCTGAGAACGTCTGATAAGAAGTGCCTTCTCTAGCTCTCAATGCCCACCAAGAGAGGGTGAGAGAGGACTTGTACAAGCCACCACGGCCAAATGTTGCATCTGGATGAAAGAACACACCAGTTCAGTAGAACAATTCCCCCCCCCCTCCGTGGAGTAAGTTGAAGAAACTCCCTGGGCTTCTCTTATCTCATTCCACCTTTGACGGATGCATTTGTCTACCAAGATG
The DNA here is from genome assembly GCF_964273705.1 of Natrix helvetica. NCBI lineage: Eukaryota > Metazoa > Chordata > Lepidosauria > Squamata > Natricidae > Natrix > Natrix helvetica. The sequence goes on from NC_138549.1 coordinate 169,835,053, forward strand.
GTTTAGTCCAAGTAGCTGGAAAGCCGGCGTCGATTCCAGACACTGGAACAATTAAGGAAGCTTTAGAGAGAAGGTGAATAGGGCTTCCCCTAGGATTCCTATCACAAAAGGATGACACTTTCCATCTGTCTCTCCGGAGAGGGATGTTACAGTGGCCCTCAACAATGCCGACCATCCCTGGAGCTCGTGTATTGTTGAGGAAGGTTATCATGGATTCATCTTCAACAGCCGAAGGAGCCTTTGGAGAAATGTTGATATGCCTGTCGGTTCAGAGACATTCTATGCCCGGTTTTGAAAATGAAAGCTGGCCTTTCAAGGCGGGAATCTGCATTTCCCATTCAGACATGAGCCGAGCTTTTGTGACGTGTTTTTTTTCCCCCAGAAGCAGTTTTATCTGAGCAGCACTCTATCGCTGGACAAATGGGTTTCGCAGGTTTTGTTTTTCCTGAACAATGCAAGCAAAACTCGTACAAAGGCTGTTCTCCTTCCCTGAAGGTAAGATAATGAGGTACACCTTAAATAAGGACAGCTCTCCAAGCTTTCCTCAGCTCTGTCGGTCTGGATTTCAAACTACCCCATTAAATCCCAGGAGGAGAGGATATCCTCAGGAGAAAAAGGGTTGGGTAAATGTGTGAAATGAGAGCCAATTTGGTGCACAGGTGTTGTTAGTTGCAAAGTCATGTCCAACCCATCGTGACCCCATGGACAACGTTCCTCCAAGCCTACCCGTCCTCTACCATCCCCCAGAGTCCATTTAAGCTCACACCGACTGCCTCGGTGACTCCATCCAGCCACCTCATTCTCGAATCGAAGTGTCCTTCCATTTTTGTGCATATAGTCTTGCTGCTATCAACATATATAGCAATAGCATCAAGACTTATATGCTGCTTTGCAGTGCTTTAAAGCCCTCTCTAAGCAGTTTACAGAGTCAGCATATTGTCCCCTGCAATTTGGGTCCTCATTTTACCCACCTCAGAAGAACAGAAGGCTGAGTCAACCTTGAGCCGGTGAGATTTGAACTGCCAAATTGCAGCAGTCGGCAGTCAGCAGAAGTAGCCTGCAGTACTGCCCTCTAACCACTGCGCCACCACGGCTCATATAATAGCAAAGTTCCAATTTTTTCCCTCCAGTTCTTTTTCCATTTCTTTATCTCCATTTCCAAAATTCTCTGTGTTAAAATGTAAATCATACTCCAATTGTTGTTGTTTTTTTTTGCTTTATTGCATGTCCATCACTGATGATAAAAAAATGTCATGCCCCCATCGGAGTCTGGAGAATCCGAGGGCAGTGACGTGCAGTCAGGTGAGGCAAGTGAGGCACAGCCTCACCACTCTCATCATGAAAAAAAAAATTAAAAGGAAAAAGCTGAGCTAGTTGCTGCCTCACCGTGGATGACTCTGCTTAACCTCACTGGTGCTCTCCCTCCCCAAGTGTAGTGACTTCCTCCCCAGGCCCCCATTCATTTCTCTCTCACACACACACAGCTGGATAAAACTATATAAAAATCTAGCCCAGCTTCACTGATTACAAGTTTGAAAAGGCAACGTGGCTCCACCTGCAATCAAACTACACTTGGGGAGGGAGAGCACAAGCGAGCACTGAGGAGACCACAGGAGGAGGCAGGAAGCCAGGCAAAGAGCCATGCTGTAGTACACATACTTCCCCCCCAGCCTCTTTCTTTTGGAAGGCTCGGCTCCCTTCCGGCTTCTCTGCCTCTCCTCTCACCCCAGCCTGCCAGCAGGAGGTGGTGGGTGGGCTTTATTGTGTTCCAGGCATTTCCCACCCAGACAGCAGGCTGCATTTGCAATGGTGAAAGTGTTTGGGAAAGGCAGCAGGGGAATGGGGGGGATGGCAGAGGAGCTGCTTTCAAGCCACTGGAAAAGATATCCAATCCAACTTTTGTGTGTGTGTGGGTTTGTTTGAGAGTGAGTGAGAGAGGGAAGGGGTAGGAGAGATAGTCCAATCCAAGTTCTGTGTGTGTGTGTGTGTGTGTGTGTGTGTGTGTGTGTGTGTGTTTGAGAGAGGGGGAGGAAGGGAGAGAGGGAGGAAGGAGGGGAAGGAGAAGAAAAAGAAAAAGAAAGAAGGAGCAAAGGAGAAAAACAAATGCTGTCACTTTAAATTGGAACTGAGCATGCCTGGCTGTGGAATTCTGGGAGTTGAAGTCCACAAGTCTAAAAATATTTGAAACCCAGCACTGTGTCAGTGCCTCACCAGTCATAAACCTCACCGCACGTCACTGTCCGAGGGGGAAGACGAACAGCTGACAGAGAGCAGAAGAGTGGCTCTATTGGCTGTGGAATAAACTGGGGAAGGGTAACGTCAGGCTGGGCAGAGCAGGGGAGAGGTAAAAAAAGGGAGAGGGAGTTCAGATGAAGAACAAGGCCCACCCTCTCCTCACCCTAGGGCAGGGGTGTCCAAACTTGAGAACTTTAAGACTTGTGGACTTCAACTCCCAGAATTCCCCAGCCAGCCATGCTGGCTGGGGAATTCTGGGAATTGAAGTCCACAAGTCTTAAAGTTCTCAAGTTTGGACACCCCTGCCCTAGGGAGTGCAGGGAAGAACGGAGACGAGAGCAATGTGGGCTGTGTGGTTTACGATGGAGGAAAGAGCCCAGATTCCCTTCACAAGGCACACCTGGGGATGGAGTTTAAAGGAGAGGCAAATGGGAGGGGCAGTTGTTGGGAACAAACACTGAGTTTAACTGCTTATCTGAGTTCCTGGCATCCTCCCAACTGGTTTGATTTACTGCTGTGCTACTTATCTTGCCTTGTTGGGTTTATACTTGGAAGTTTTCTGCTTACAATGTTTGGACTGGAGTATTTTCAGCCAAAGGCTGTTACAGGTTTGTGGAAGAGTCTTTCTCCAGGCTGCAGAGTTGAAATGGTCGTTACGGGCACAGTTGGTGTTAATAAAGGGACTCATACCAGTTCTCTGCCTGTGTTGCCTTTGTGCCACGCCCAGGGTCATCCCAAAAAGTCCCTTCTTTGCTTTTACACTTCCAACATTCATTTGACGTACCTTTATCCAACTTATCTGGCATTTAATCCCAACGGTACATCATTTTATAGAAATTTTCTTTTAGATTATAATTCAATGGGAATCTTAAACCTTTTGTCCACATATTTTCCCATTGTTCGAACCAGTTCTGAATGAGTCCGTTTTCAGCCACTAGTCTTACTTTTCTAAAAGGACTAAAACACTCACTCATTTCTTTTGTCCTCCTTCATTTTTAATTGATTCCTAGTGTTGTTGCTTTGTTGAAGAAGACAGATTGGGGTTTCTTTGATGGGCTGACTTTTTTTTTTTAATATGCTGGGGGGTGGGGTTGGTTTCCAAGTCAGCATTTGTGGATGGCGTACATGAAGGGAGTATTTTTAAAGCACCGTGGGAGAGTTACATATTGTTTTTCGAAAGGACGCTAAAAATAAAACCTCCATTCTGTTTTAAAACCCACTGTTGGGATGCAACGGCTGCCTTTCTGTCATTGTTCGGTAGTTTTGTTTGAATTCGTTCTTTCTTTCATATATTTTTTTTTGTTGCTGAGTGACATGAGACTCAACAGGAAGCTGATAATGCTAAATTTTCTCTCCTCTAGCTAGTTGGTGTTGTTGAGATGACCAATCGAGATAAAGGAGAACTTCGGGGTGAACATTCTCTCCTCAATCTTGGGGAACTTTGGCTTAAGCCCCCTTGGAAATGTGGCATTTGTGCTATGATGCCATTGCTTTCATGCATCAAATGGCAAGAGCACTTAGACTTATATACCACTTCACCGTGTTTTACAGCCCTCTCTAAGGGGTTTATGGAGTCAGCCTATTGCCCCCAACAATCTGGGTCCTTAATTTATCACTCTCGAAAGGATGGAAGGCTGAGTCTACCTTGAGCTGGTCAGGGTCGAACTGCCAAATCGCAGGCAGTCGGCAGTCAGCAGAAGTAGCCTGCAGTACTGCATTCTAACCACTGCGCCACCATGTGCTACAAAAGTCAACAAACTACAAAAGCAATTCTAATGGATTTTAAGGTTCTGCAAAGAGAAATCAACAGACCCCAAAGATACTCCTTGACAGGTCTGTCTGTCTGTCTATCATCCATCCATCATCTATCTATCTATCTATCTATCTATCTATCTATCATCTATCTATCTATCTATCTATCTATCTATCTATCTATCTATCTATCTATCTAAATGGCTGTGTGTGTTTGTGTGTATTCCAGCATAACTCTGGAACGCCTCGAGCAATTTCAACCAAACTTGGTACACAGATGATTTACTCTCTGGAAACAAATACTGTGGAGCTAAGATACCCCTAACGCCCCTTGGGGGTGTGTTCTGTTAAGATACAGCCTGTTGTGCCTTAAAATGGCTTCTACTGTACTACCTTAAAATGGCTTCTAGTGTACAGCACAGTGGAGTTGCCATGATAATGGCTTCACAGAATTCCACAAGGGGGCTCCCTCTGGTAAGGGGGAACACCAAACATTAGAAATTACGTTTGCTCCGGACATTTGTGAATGTCTAATACAGGATTGGGATAAACCCGGGCTGTGTAGGGTTATCAGCTAATTTGGAATAAAAACAGTTCGGGCCTCGTTTGTTTTTCCAGTGAGATAAATATAGGTCACTTCTTGGTTTTTTTTAACCTTATCCTTTGTCTCTGGATATCATGGTAGTTTTATTCATGCCATTCCTCCTTAGGTGTAAGATAAAAGATATTAGTACTAGTCTCAAGGATATTGGATGGGAGCAGGGATGTTGAACCATCAATCTGTAGAGATTCTCAGTCACCCAGGTCAGGGTTGTCCCAAAGGTGCTTTTTTCAGGAGGCAAGTGGACTTTCTTCTTTTTTTCTTTTGAACACATTTCGCTTCTCATCCAAGAAGCTTCTTCAGCTCTGAAGCTGAAGAGAGAGAGCTGGGGAAGCTTCTCGAATGAGAAGCGAAACATCTTCAAAAGAAAAAAAGAAAAAAGTCCAGTTGCCTCCTGAAAAATTGAACCATTGGTGCATTTAATACCTGGGCTGCAGAGATTGGTTCCTACCGGTTCGGACTGGTTCAGCCAAACTGGTAGTAACTTGGTGGCCTGGGTCTCTGGAACTGGCAGCGACCCAATCCTGCCACACATCCCAAACGGGTTCTCTTACGGCGGCGCCATCTTGATTTTCGGTCCTGCGCACGCGCAGAACAATTTGCATTGCACATTCCCCCCCTCCCATTTTTTAAGGTTTTGCACATGTGCAAACCTTTTTATTTGGAAATGCGCACGGACCAAACTGGCAGTAATGCCAGAAGCAACCCACCTCTGCTGGGCTGGTGTGTATTTAGATAGTCTCGGGGTGGGGGTGGGGGGCTGCTAAGAATGCTCAAAAATTAAGTAACTGAAAGGAAAGCAGGAGAAAAGAACAGCAAAGACATCATCCATGAACAATAGGAAGGGTGCAATAAGCTAATTAGACAAACTCTTGATGCATTTACTGACCATGTAAATGTGGTTACCGAGTAGTTTACAAGTAAAGTAATTAAAATCGAAATGTCAGGCAACCTGACCCTGGAGGATAAGCCTCCCGGTGGCTTCTAAAATATTATCTTACTTGCTTTCATACAATTCCCTTAACTTGAGAAATGAATTGTTGTCTGTACGATGCAGTGAACTCCAGACTAATCAAAAAGTCTAACAGTAGTGACATTGGGAACATCTATTGGTTTTTTTTTTCTTTTTTGATTCATAAATCTGCAATGTATATAGAGGGAAAAAACCCACTAAAACTAATTAAAGAGTAAGAAGCAGGTAATAAATACCTTCATATTTACCATATTTCATAAGTATTGTCGAGAATAGAATAGAATCATAGGGCTGCAGTTGACTTGGGAGGTATTGCAGTCCAACTTCCTGCCTGTGACAGAATATCTTATATCATATTGGACAATGTCTACTGCACTTAAGATAAGTAGGAAGGAAGGAAGGAAGGAAGGAAGGAAGGAAGGAAGGAAGGAAGGAAGGAAGGAAGGAAGGAAGGAAGGAAGAAGGATAGAAGGGAGCAGAAGGAAGGAGCAGAAGCAGGAAAAAAGGGAAAGGAGGGAGGAAAGAGGGGAATACAAGAGGAAAGAAAGAGGAAGGAAGGAAGGAAGGAAGGAAGGAAGGAAGGAAGGAAGGAAGGAAGGAAGGAAAGGATAGTTTTTATAAATGATAGATTATAGACAGACAGAGAGAGAAATGAAAGAGAAATAGATAGATAGATAGATAGATAGATAGATAGATAGATAGATAGATAGATAGATATAGATAGATAGATAGATAATAGAAAGATGAGAGCAAGACAAAGTTGAAAGAGTTGATAGAGAAAGACATACAGATGGACGGACGGATAAACAGACCCAAAGGTGCTTTTTCAAGAGGTAACTGGAGTTTCTGGTTTTTCTTTGAAGTCATTTCACTTTTTATACAAGAAGCTGAAGAAGCTTCTTGGATGAGAAGTGAAATGTCTTCAAAGAAAAACCAGTATGTCCAGTTGCCTCTGGAAAAAAGCACCTTTGGGACACCCATGACCTGGATGACCGAGAATCTCCATAGACAGACAGACAGACAGACAGACAGACAGACAGACAGACAGATCCATCCATCACTGTCCAGACCATAGTATGGATATCCATCATTGCCCAGAAAACAAGTCTTACAGCAAAAATCTCTCCAGCCAGGCTCCAGAAGAGAACTTCTCAGCATCTGAACTGTGTGAACCAATCAAGCCAACATGGGCTAAAAACCAGTTTAAGGTTGTTGTTGTTGTTGTTGTTTTTAAATGAAGGGCCAAATTCCTTCCAAGTGCAGTTTTAGCTCCTGGGCATCCTCCCATCCTTTAGGTGTTATAAGCGAAGGGCGAACTTTGCTCCTTGCTTTGTGAAGATTTGAAAGGCTAATTAGAACCCAGCCCTTTCGGCAGCTTCTTCGCTTTCAAAGTTTATAGGCATCTGACAACAATCAGAGTATTGTTCCTGCCATCCAAATTTGCCAAGCTGAAGTGGGCAAAGCAGAGAGTTTTTCGTGGTTCTGCCATCGCTGTCATTATGACAACCTGGGCAGCCAGCCAGCCAGCCCCTCCTCCCGATAGGCTCCCAAAATTGCAGGTATCCCTTTACAATGGGAAGAGGGTGCTTTGCCAGGAGCAGCAGGCTCTAAACCTGAGCCAGTATTTTGATTTCTTTCTCTTTTTTTAAAGCAACAGAAGTAATTTTCCAATGCAAGCTGGAGAGCAGCAAATGCCAAGAAAACCTCCTGCCATGAAAAAGAAAAAAGAAAGAAAGAAAGAAAGAAAGGAAAAGAAAAGAAAATCCAGAATTGGATTCATGCGCAATGAATGGAAACATCTGGCAGTTTACCAAAATGAAAAACAAACAAAAATAGTAAATTCTATAGGAAAGGAAAAAAATGTGCAGTGAATAATTGCTAAAAGAAGAGGAGGAGAGGGAGGAGAAAGGGAGGGAGGGAGGGAGGGAAGGGAATAGTTGCTAAAGGAGGAGGAGAGGGAGAAGGAGGAAGGAAGGGAAGGAAGGGAAGGGAAGGGAAGGGAAGGGAAGGAAAGGAAAGGAAAGGAAAGGAAGAGAGGGAGAGGGAGAAAGAGCTTATGGGTTATGATTAAAATGTCTCTTAAAAATCTCTTTCAATGTTTTTACAGTAGCTTCCTTCTGCAAATGCACCATTTGGGTTGAAAAATGGTTGCCTGGCCTTGGTGAGGTCAGACGTCCTTCAAGGACATCATCATTTTCCCCAGCCCCCATCATGCTCTTAGCTCAAGACGTGGGAGCTCTTTCTCCTCCCGCCCCCTTCCCAAAATCCCTGGACCTCTTTTGCTCTTCAGCCACCCTGGATTAGCGAGAGAGTTTATCATTAGCCATCTGCCAGGGTTTGTTCCGTGATCCAAGCGGGCTGATCTCAGAGTCACATTGCTAAAGACTCTGGAAGGATTTCTGTTCTCTCTCTCTCTCTCTCTCTCTCTCTCTCTCTCTCTCTCTCTCTCTCTCTCTCTCTCTCTCTCTCTCTCTCTCTCTCTCTCTCTCTCTCTGCATGTGTTCATTGTCCGTTTGTATGTCTCTCTGTGTGACTTACTCAGATATCAAAACGGGACGGCATTAGTCTAGCATTTGTTTCTGGTTTTTAAACTCTGGTTGAAAACGGGACAGCAATTCTTCCGCCTTTGCTTCCTGGAGGACATTAATAGTCCTTGATTCCTCTGTGTATCAGACTCTCCCCCCCCCTCCCACCAAACAAACCCAGGGTGTGAGAGTGCACAAATATGTCAAGTTTAATTTATTACGTGCTTTTTTTTTTCTTGATTGTTCTGTTCTTTTCCACGGTGTGAATGGATCCAAAGCAGAGGTGGTATTCAGCCGGTTCGGACCGGTTCAGATGAACTGGTAGTGGTGACCTGCGGTTGAGTCTCCCCACCCACCCTGGCTCTATTCCGTCCCATTTAGACACATTTTCAAAGCTCTGCACATGCGTGGAAGGTGCATGGTAAGGGTACACGCTCACGAAGCAAGAGAGGGTGTGTTTGTGCACGAGTACAAGCAATTCTCCATCGTGTAAGGCATTTTGGGATGCTACTTTCACTTAGCCTACCTTTAGAAACAAGACATTTCCTTGCAGGATCCAAACTGGGTCAATCACCGAGACCAGAGGTTTAGACTGAGCTTTTGGACTCATGCTTGAGCCCATCCTCAGGGAAATTCTCTCTGTCTCTCTGTCTCTGTCTCTCGCTCGCTCGCTTGCTCTCTGTGTGTGTGTGTTTCTGTATGCATGAATGTATGTATATATACACATATATATGTTGCATTTGTGCTGATAAATAAATAAAGGAAGACTAGTATAGATCTATTTCAAGCTATTTAGCTCTCATCAGCTAGCCATACCCTTACTGGGATTCGAACCTGGGCTGTTTTTACATGTTAGGCAGTTATATTAGCCTCTAAGCCACAAGCTCTCCTCCCTTATCAGCTGAGCCAAGGAAATGATTAAGTGTTATGTCAAAGGACCTTGTATGCCCAAATATTGGAGGGAGCTTACTGCTTCCCTTGTAAAAACAGCCCAGGTTCGAATCCCAGTAAGGTTATGGCTAGCTGATGAGAGCTAAATAGCTTGAAATAGATCTAAACTACTCTCCTTTATTTATTTATCAGCACAAATGCCACACAAAAATGGTTTCCTGCCTGGAAGGCTCCTAGGGTGGAGCTGAAAGGCAAAAGGGAAGCAGTATGCTCCCTCCCATATTTGGGCCTACCAGGTGCTTTGACATAACACTTACACACACATATATATACACACACATATACATATCCGTCATTGGGTGTTTTTTTCCTTTTTCTTTTATTTATTTTATTCAGTTTGTCAAACATGTAAAAGATAACAGGTATAAGTATAAACATAAATATGAACACAATAAATGGATACGAATAAATGGAGATAGTAGGCACGCTGGTGTGCTTATGTATGCCCCTTACAGACCTCTTAGGAATGGGGTGAGGTCCACAGTAGACAGTCTTAGGTTAATATTATGGGAGTTTCGGGACGTAACAACAAAGTTGGGTAGAGCATTCCAGGCATTGACCACTGTTGCTGAAGTCGTATTTTCTGCAATGGAGTTTGGAGTGGTTTAGCTTGAGTTTGTATATTGTTTGCTCATGCATTATTGTGGTTGAAGTGGAAGTAGTCATTGACAAGTATGACATTGTAGCGGATAATTTTGTGTACTACGCTTAGGTCAAACCGTAGGCGGCGAAGTTCTAAGTTCTCCAAGCCCAAAGTTTCAAGCCTGGTGGCATAAGGTATTCTGTTGTGAGCAGAGAAGTGGAGGACTCTCCTCGTGAAATACCTCTGGACTCTCACAACTGTATTAATATACAATATGTAGTGCGGATTCCAGGCAGACGAGCTGTATTCGAGAATTGATCTAGCAATGGTTTTGTATGCCCTAGTCCAGTGATGGCGAACCTATGGCGCGCGTGCCACAGGTGGCATGCGGAGCCATTTGTCAGGGCGCGCAAGGTGAGTCCACCCTTTTTAAAAGCCATTTTCGCCCTCCTCAGGCTCCAGAGCCTTTATAGGAGCCTGGGGAGGCGAAAATAGCCTCCCCCTCACCCCCGCAGGCCCTCCGGAAGCTTCATGAACTTCCCTGAAGCCTCCAGAGTGCAAAAAACTGCATTGCCGGATCACATAGTTTCTTTGTGAAGCACAGGTATCCAGCTAGTTTATTATATATCTTTTATTCTCTTCAAGGGTATCTTTTTCTCTGAAAACCTTCCTTTTAGAGAAGCTGACCTTGCAAATTTCATATCATTTCAAATCAGTTTTAAAAAGTGTGTGAGTGTGAAGAATTCAAGATGGCATTCATGACCACACAGTCAAAGTCTTGCTTGTTTTTACACAAATCATGACAACGTTAAAAGGGGTGGGGCTTGGATCATGTGATTACAGCAGCCATTTTGGGCTTGTTTTTTGTTTTTGTTTTTTTTCCCCCTTCCCCTCGGACGCTCTTACTGAAAACCAATAAACTGCAGTTTTCCTGTTCCAAAAATGCAACCTGGACCTTTCTTTTTTCTTTTTTTCTTATTTATTTATTTATTTATTTATTTATTTTACCGTGCTTCTAGACCGCCCCCTCTCCCAAAAGGGACTCGGGGCGGTGTACAGTCCATGCAAAACATATCAAAATACAATAAAAAGTTGAATATGTACAGTTGGAATGGAGGAGGTTAAAAATGGAATTAAAAGAACTGTACAAAGCCAGTATATATAAATATAAATTTTCAAACCCCTAAAACACACACAATAAATTAAAAACAATACCCCTAAAATAACCAGTTAATAGTACATTTGCCCGGAGGAACAGTTGTAATTATGCCAGGCCTGCTAATCGGAACAGGTGAGTCTTCAATTTTTGCCGGAAGGAGCGGAGGTCAGTAGTGGTTCTAATATCGGGGGGGAGGTCATTCCAGAGGGTTGGGCCCATCACAGAGAAGGCCCTACTCCTTGGTGTCGCCCGTTGGCATTGCCTAGTGGACGGCACCAGGAGAAGGCCCTCCCTGTGAGAGCGAATTGGCCGCAGGGATGTATGTGGGAGGATGCGATCCCGCAAGTAACTAGGTCCCGTGCCATTATTGATGGCATTGGCTTTGCTGTCATCTTTGTTGTAGCCATAATTGTGACTGGCGCATATGCACATGTTGCACGCACATTGCGAACCAGCATCCTATAAATGCAACAGCTACGCAACCATCTCCAAATGACAGGCGCATAAACGTTCCCTGATGCCCAGTGAAGCAGAAGTCTAACACAGTGTTAAGAATGAAAGAATCAGCAACATTCTGAGCCATGCCCAGCTGCTTTGTCCATATTGTGGATATTTTCCAGTTTCTTTTCTTTTCTTTCTTTCTTCCTTTCTTTCTTCCTTCCTTCCTTCCTTCCATCCATTCTTTCTTTCTTCCCTACTTCTTTTGTTAGGTTTTACTTGGAACCCTGACATCATTCTTTCTTTCTTTCTTTCTTTCTTTCTTTCTTTCTTTCTTTCTTTCTTCCTTTCTTCCTTTCTTCCTTTCTTCCTTTCTTCTTTCTTTCTTTCTTTCTTTCTTCCTTCCTTCCATCCATTCTTTCTTTCTTCCCTATTTCTTTTGTTAGGTTTTACTTGGAACCCTGACATCATTCTTTCTTTCTTTCTTTCTTTCTTTCTTTCTTTCTTTCTTTCTTTCTTCCTTTCTTCCTTTCTTCCTTTCTTCCTTTCTTCTTTCTTTCTTTCTTCCTTTCTTCTTTTCTTCTTTTCTTCCTTTCTTTCTTCCAACCATCCTTCCTTGCATCGTCTTCCTTCCTTCCCTTCTTTCTTTCTTTCTTTCTTTCTTCCTTCCTTCCTTCCATCCTTTCTTTCTTCCTTCCTTTCTTCTTTTGTTAGGTTTTACCTGGAACCCTGACATCTTTCTGTCTTTCTTTCTTCTTTCTTCTTTTCTTCCATCCATCCTTCCTTCCATCGTCTTCTTTCCTTCCTTCTTTCCTTACATCCATTCTTTCTTTCTTTCTTTCTTTCTTTCTTTCTTTCTTTCTTTCTTCCTTCCATCCTTTCTTTCTTTCTTCCTTTCTTCTTTTGTTAGGTTTTACTTGGAACCCTGACATCTTTATTTATTTAATTCTTCTTTCTTTCTTTCTTTCTTTCTTTCTTTCTTTCTTTCTTTCTTTCTTTCTTTCTTTCTTTGTAAGACCCTGCAGAATCTTACTGCCTTTCCATTTTTCTTTTGCTGTCCTCTCTCCTGGAACCAAATTGGCTTCCGGTCAACCTTTGCAGCATTCACCTGCTGATGGACAGACAGATGGATATTGTTCTGAGCTTCTTTTGCGTCATTCGCTCCGAACACTCCATAAGGCTGGAAAGAATTAAAAGCGGTACATGCATGGAAGAATGCAGGGCTGTATATAGGCACATGGCCTTTTTATAAATTCAGCCAGAAGGAGTATATGTTTAGCTATAACATAGCAACGAAAGGCATTTGTTTTTCTTTGCCTCCGCATAGAAATATTCCTAAAAGAGTTTAGGGGAAGAACGTCTGAAAATGAGTAATGGCTCTTAGTAACACACACAAACACATATATACACTGCACTTTTATTCTATAGTCCAGGGGTTGGCAAACTGTGGCTCTTCCATCCTTCTGATGTGGCTCCCTGTCACCGGTTGGCACCACAATTTTGAGAGGTGCTTCCGGTTAGTGGGAGGTGGAAACATGGCATGCCAGGAAGAGACTCTATGGCAAGGGGTGGATTTTCTGGTCGGCTCCACAATTAATAGGGCAGTGATGGCAAACCTTTTTTGGCTTGCGTGCCATAAGTGGGGGGAGCGCAGGGGGGTAGTGTGCGGGTGTGCCACACCCATAATGCAATGTGCGACCCCCCAGTGCGCATGCGCGCACTACAGCCGTGACCCCCCATTTTTTGCATGCTTTTTTTGCCTTCCCCAGGCTCCAGAGGCTTTATAGGAGCCTGGGGAGGGCAAAAACAGCCTCCACCCCCCCCCCCGGAAGCCCTCTGGAGGCTTCAGGGACCTTCAGGACACTTCCCTGAAGCCTCCAGAGCAGTCAAAACGACCCTCCGAGCAAACCGGAAGTCCGTTCCCAAATTTCCGATTTGCCCATAGGGCCGGTTTTTTGTGCTCCGGAGGCTTCAGGGAAGCTCCAGAGGGCCTCCAGAGGGCCTCCGGGGGGCGGGGGAGGCTCTTTTCGTCCTCCCCAAGCTCCTATAAAGCCTCTGGAGCCTGGGGAGGGTGAACAATGGCTTTAAAAAAGGGTGAACTCAGCTGGCCAGCGCACACATGCGCACTGGCCAGCTGACAGGGCAGCACCTCGCACGCCCTGACAAATGGCTCTGCGTGCCACCTGTGGCATGCGTGCCATAGGTTCGCCATCACTGTAATAGGGCTTTCAGTTAGGACAGGTAGAGGAAAGAGGATGCCGCACTTGGAGGAGACTCTATAATGGAGGAAGCGGACTTCCGGTCGGCTCCAAAATTGAGTGGGGAGCTTCTGGTTAGGATCTTTGTGGCTCTTTGAGTGTTTAAGGTTGCCGATCCCTGCTTTAGTCGTTCACCAGTCTTCCTCATCTTTGATTCTTCCAGTTCTCTTCCACGAGATTAAAGAAAACCTTTTTTTAAAATACCACTTATTGTTCCTCCTTTCCATTCCTCCGGAATACTCAGACGCGACCACGCTTCTCTAAATGTAAAACTTGAAAACAACATGCTGCGTTGTTGCCTTTCTCTTTGGATAGGCTCTGCTCGTTTTTACTGCTCTTTCATCCTGGACTAGTCGGTCTCCAATCGCCATGTTAGCACTTAAGTTCCACTGAAATAATCGTGAGCCCGTTGAATGTTCCAGTCGGCTGCGAGATCTCCCGTTGTAACTATTCCAGTGGAAGAGAAAAACAGAGGTGAAGCATCAGGGCAGCCAAAACCAGCAGATGGCAAAGGCTTTGCCCTAATAAATACGATCCTGTTTTGCTCACCCGTCCCTCCCCAGGGTGTTTTCAAGAGCAACAATTAAGGTAACCCAACTGCCACAACCCAGGCATGTAAAAATATTGCTGTCTCACACTTTTGCCTAACACAGGCAGAATTACAGTAGAAAAGAATCACCTTTGCCGCCAAGGAATGAAGACTTAGAGAACTGGCAACCATGTCTCTTCTTCTCTAGAATATTATCGTAGCATTTGTCAGAGGCGCAATAAATACAATATAATTCAATCTGGCCAGAGCATCTAAGCCAGCGTTTCTCAAACGTGGCCATTTTAAGAGGTGTGGACTTGAACTCCCAGAATTCCCCAGACAGCATAGGTGGACTTCAGCTCCCAGAATTCCCCAGTCAACTTGGATGAATTTCCACAGAATTCCCCAGTCAGTATGGGTGGACTCCAACTCCCAGAATTCACCAGACAGCCTATGTGAATTTCAACTCGCAGGGGGTTGGACTAGAAGACCTCCAAGGTCCCTTCCAACTCTGCTATTGGATTGTATTGTAATTCCCCAGCCAGCATGGATGGACTTCAGCTCCCAGAATTCTCCAGTCAGTACGGATGAACTTCAACTCCCAGAATTCCCCAGTCAGCATTTATGGACTTCAGTTCCCAGAATTCCCCAGCCAGCATAGGTGGACTCCAACTCCCAGAACTGGGAGTTGAAGTGCACACACCTTAAAGTAGCCAAGGTTGAGAAATATTGATTTAGGCAGCAAACAGTGGATTTACAAAAGCGCAGTTGATTATAAATTCAGTCCATTATTATGCCTGCTTTACTAGGAAAATCTTCCAATAGGTGGGGATTTGTTTATATATATAGAGAGAGAGACATTCTATTTTTTTAAAAGATCCTTTTAAACACATTCCCCTCAATGGTGGTTTGCCATTTTTGTAACATTCCCATAAAACACGTCACCATTCACATATTATATTCTGCTGTTGTGAGGAGGGGGCGGAATAGATACGAATAGACTGTCATGGTCCCTGCTATGGTGGAGTCTGCTTAGATGGAAAATTTTTAGAGGATTTTAAAAATAAATACTATTTCTCTAAATGGGCTTAGGTGAGAAGACCTTCAAATTTATATATCTGGAATCCTGCCTCACAACCAAGGGAAACAATTAAAGACCATCAGAAATATATTCGGGTATTAAGAGAAACATCCTAATAGTTCACAAAAAATTGCCCAGGGGTCAAACTCAACTCTTGAACTCAGTAAGAGTTCCTCTGGGTTGGGTTGGGTTTTTTGCAACAATACAAAAGTGTGGTTTATATATATATATATGTAAATGGCCACTGTGGGGAAATCCTACTGAGCTCAGGTAAATATAGCAGATTGCTATTGGCATTGTTAGAAAAACCCCATTGGGGCCACTCAGATTCCTGACTTCAATCAGCTGTCAGAATGTGGAAAAGATTGGATACTAGAGAACGCTGTGCTTTTTCTGGGGAGACAATTGGAAGGGAGGGAGGGAGGGAGAGAAAGAATGAAGGGAGGGAGAGAAGGAAGGAGAAAAGGAAGGGAGGGAGGGAAGGAAAGACGGAAAGAGGAAGGGAAGGAGGGAGAGAAGGAGGGAGGGAGGGAGAGAAGGGAGGGAGGGAGAGAAGGAAGGGAGGGAAGAAAGGGAGGGAAGGAGGGAGGGAAAGAGGAAGGGAAGGGGGAAGGGAGGGAAGGAGGAAGGGAAGGAGAGAGAGAAAGAACGAAGGAAGGGAGGGAAGGGAGGGAGGGAAGGAAAGAGGGAAAGCAGAAGGGAAGGAGGGAGGGAAGGAGGGAGGGAAAGAGGGAGGGAGGAGGGGGCTGAGAGGGAGGGAGAGATGGGAGGGAGAGAAGGAAGGGAGGGAAGGAAGGAGGGAAAGAGGAAGGGAAGGGGAAAGGGAGGGAAGGAGGAAGGGAAGGAGGGAAAGAAAGAACGAAGGGAGGGAGGGAAGGGAGGGAGGGAAGGAAAGAGGGAAAGCAGAAGGGAAGGAGGGAGGGAAGGAGGGAGAGAAAGAGGGAGGGAGGAGGGGGCTGAGAGGGAGGGAGAGAGGAAGGGAGGGAGGGAGGAAGGAAGGACGGAAAGATCACTTCTAGTGCCTTCTATTTCCCCACCCCCACATTTACCTGCAGCGCAACTTTGCATTAACACAACTTGCCTTTCATTTCTTTCTCCAAATTTCAGCATGCTGCTAAAATCAGGGGAAGTATTTAAGATGCAATGAATGCATTTAAAATACTCCAGGAAAATGAGATGTTGCTCATTTTCTCGGGATGAGAGGAGGTTTTCAAAACAAACATCAACGCCAAGGCTTCCTCGCAGCCTGTGTGTTGACCCCCTCTTAGCCTTTTCGGCAGCTCTTCCCAACATTGGCTCACTTTGGTGTCCTGCCTTCTCAAGTAGCTCCCTTCCAAACAAGTCTGCCTCAAAACGTATTTTTTTTTAAAGGAAGCGCACAAGGACTTACTTAGGGGTCAGAGGCAGCTGCTAGTGACTTAGATTCAGAGCTGGTACTCTGCCGGTTTGGATCGGTTCACCCAAACAGGTAGCGGAAATTGTGGCTGGCCTCGCCCACCCACCCCGGCTCTATGGCATCCCATTTAGGCACTTTTTTTAGCCAAAGTGCATGCGCATGTGCTTAGCACATGTGCAGCTACGCCCAACTCACATTTGCAAACCAGTAGGGAAGATAACTCCCTGCTAAGATGATTTCAAAAACATCAAGCAGAGATCACAACGGTGGTTGAACGTCTCTCAAAGTGTGGTGGAAGGTAGTCTGGATTCCCAAGAGGGAGGGGCTCTTTCCCAGAGGGCAAAGGTACAGCAGAGCTTGGATGGTCTTGTAGGTAGGAAAAAAGCAAGGTTGGACCCTCCCTAGCAATTCACAGAGCCTCTCTATTGTCATGGCAGATAATGGCAAGATTCTGTCTACATGGGAGCAACAATGAAGAAACTACTCAGAAGTAACTCTGTGTCTCATACACATATTTTTTCCTACCGGGTTCTGTGGGCGTGGCTTGGTGGTGGTAGTGGGCATGCAACTGAGTGGGCATGACCATGAGTAACATTGAGTTGGCCATGCCCACTTAGTCACAGGACCCCACCACCAAGCCACGGCTACAGAACCGGTATGGAAAATAATTTGAATTTCACCACTGGTATAGCCACGTCCGTTCTCCTAACCCATCCTTCAAATCTCAAAACCATAGAATTATTTATTTATTTACTGAGCGCTTATAGACCGAATCAGAATAGATTACCCAAACAGATAGGACAATCAATCCCAGGTAATCACCGTTAATTGTGCCTGCAGGTAGGAGCCCAACTATCCCTGACTACAATAAAGATGATAAAAATGGCAGCTGATATATCCACCGAGTGCTTCTCATGTTCAAAGAGCCAGCCGGGACTTTCCTGAGTCAAGAGCAGGGGTGAAATCCAGCAAGTTCTGACAGGTTCTGGAGAACCGGTAGTGGAAATTTTGAGTAGTTCGGAGAACCGGTAGCGGAAATTTTGAGTAGTTCAGAGAACCGGTGGCAGAAATTTTGAGTAGTTCAGAGAACTGGTAGCAGAAATTTTGAGTAGTTCAGAGAACTGGTAGTGGAAATTTTGAGTAGTTCAGAGAACTGGCAGCAGAAATTTTGAGTAGTTCAAGAACAGGTAGTGGAAATTTTGAGTAGTTCAGAGAACCAGTAGCAGAAATTTTGAGTAGTTCAGAGAACCAGTAGCAGAAATTTTGAGTAGTTCAGAGAAGCGGAAGCAGAAATTTTGAGTAGTTCAGAGAACTGGTAGCAGAAATTTTGAGTAGTTCAAGAACAGGTAGTGGAAATTTTGAGTAGTTCAGAGAAGCGGTAGCAGAAATTTTGAGTAGTTCAGAGAACCGGTAGCAGAAATTTTGAGTAGTTCAGAGAACTGGTAGCAGAAATTTTGAGTAGTTCAAGAACAGGTAGTGGAAATTTTGAGTAGTTCAGAGAACCAGTGGCAGAAATTTTGAGGAGTTCAGAGAACCGGTAGCAGAAATTTTGAGGAGTTCAGAGAACCGGTAGCAGAAATTTTGAGGAGTTCAGAGAACCGGTAGCAGAAATTTTGAGTAGTTCAGAGAACTGGTAGCAGAAATTTTGAGTAGTTCAAGAACAGGTAGTGGAAATTTTGAGGAGTTCAGAGAACCGGTAGCAGAAATTTTGAGTAGTTCAGAGAACTGGTAGCAGAAATTTTGAGTAGTTCAAGAACAGGTAGTGGAAATTTTGAGGAGTTCAGAGAACCGGTAGCAGAAATTTTGAGTAGTTCAGAGAACTGGTAGCAGAAATTTTGAGTAGTTCAAGAACAGGTAGTGGAAATTTTGAGGAGTTCAGAGAACCGGTAGCAGAAATTTTGAGTAGTTCAGAGAACTGGTAGCAGAAATTTTGAGTAGTTCAAGAACAGGTAGTGGAAATTTTGAGTAGTTCAGAGAACCAGTGGCAGAAATTTTGAGGAGTTCAGAGAACCGGTAGCAGAAATTTTGAGGAGTTCAGAGAACCGGTAGCAGAAATTTTGAGGAGTTCAGAGAACCGGTAGCAGAAATTTTGAGTAGTTCAGAGAACTGGTAGCAGAAATTTTGAGTAGTTCAAGAACAGGTAGTGGAAATTTTGAGGAGTTCAGAGAACCGGTAGCAGAAATTTTGAGTAGTTCAGAGAACTGGTAGCAGAAATTTTGAGTAGTTCAAGAACAGGTAGTGGAAATTTTGAGTAGTTCAGAGAAGCGGTAGCAGAAATTTTGAGTAGTTCAGAGAACCGGTAGCAGAAATTTTGAGTAGTTCAGAGAACTGGTAGCAGAAATTTTGAGTAGTTCAAGAACAGGTAGTGGAAATTTTGAGTAGTTCAGAGAAGCGGTAGCAGAAATTTTGAGTAGTTCAGAGAACCGGTAGCAGAAATTTTGAGGAGTTCAGAGAACCGGTAGCAGAAATTTTGAGGAGTTCAGAGAACCGGTAGCAGAAATTTTGAGTAGTTCAGAGAACTGGTAGCAGAAATTTTGAGTAGTTCAGAGAACCGGTAGCAGAAATTTTGAGTAGTTCAGAGAACTGGTAGCAGAAATTTTGAGGAGTTCAGAGAACCGGTAGCAGAAATTTTGAGGAGTTCAGAGAACTGGTAGCAGAAATTTTGAGTAGTTCAAGAACAGGTAGTGGAAATTTTGAGTAGTTCAGAGAACCGGTAGCAGAAATTTTGAGGAGTTCAGAGAACCGGTAGCAGAAATTTTGAGGAGTTCAGAGAACCGGTAGCAGAAATTTTGAGTAGTTCAGAGAACTGGTAGCAGAAATTTTGAGTAGTTCAAGAACAGGTAGTGGAAATTTTGAGGAGTTCAGAGAACCGGTAGCAGAAATTTTGAGTAGTTCAGAGAACTGGTAGCAGAAATTTTGAGTAGTTCAGAGAACTGGTAGCAGAAATTTTGAGTAGTTCAGAGAACCGGTAGCAGAAATTTTGAGTAGTTCAGAGAACTGGTAGCAGAAATTTTGAGTAGTTCAAGAACAGGTAGTGGAAATTTTGAGGAGTTCAGAGAACCAGTGGCAGAAATTTTGAGTAGTTCAGAGAACTGGTAGCAGAAATTTTGAGTAGTTCAAGAACAGGTAGTGGAAATTTTGAGGAGTTCAGAGAACCAGTGGCAGAAATTTTGAGTAGTTCAGAGAACCGGTAGCAGAAATTTTGAGTAGTTCAGAGAACCGGTAGCAGAAATTTTGAGTAGTTCAAGAACAGGTAGTGGAAATTTTGAGGAGTTCAGAGAACCAGTGGCAGAAATTTTGAGTAGTTCAGAGAACCGGTAGCAGAAATTTTGAGGAGTTCAGAGAACCGGTAGCAGAAATTTTGAGGAGTTCAGAGAACCGGTAGCAGAAATTTTGAGTAGTTCAGAGAACTGGTAGCAGAAATTTTGAGTAGTTCAAGAACAGGTAGTGGAAATTTTGAGGAGTTCAGAGAACCGGTAGCAGAAATTTTGAGTAGTTCAGAGAACTGGTAGCAGAAATTTTGAGTAGTTCAGAGAACTGGTAGCAGAAATTTTGAGTAGTTCAGAGAACTGGTAGCAGAAATTTTGAGTAGTTCAGAGAACTGGTAGCAGAAATTTTGAGTAGTTCAGAGAACTGGTAGCAGAAATTTTGAGTAGTTCAGAGAACCGGTAGCAGAAATTTTGAGTAGTTCAGAGAACTGGTAGCAGAAATTTTGAGTAGTTCAAGAACAGGTAGTGGAAATTTTGAGGAGTTCAGAGAACCAGTGGCAGAAATTTTGAGTAGTTCAGAGAACTGGTAGCAGAAATTTTGAGTAGTTCAGAGAACTGGTAGCAGAAATTTTGAGTAGTTCAGAGAACTGGTAGCAGAAATTTTGAGTAGTTCAGAGAACCGGTAGCAGAAATTTTGAGTAGTTCAGAGAACTGGTAGCAGAAATTTTGAGTAGTTCAAGAACAGGTAGTGGAAATTTTGAGGAGTTCAGAGAACCAGTAGCAGAAATTTTGAGTAGTTCAGAGAACTGGTAGCAGAAATTTTGAGTAGTTCAGAGAACTGGTAGCAGAAATTTTGAGTAGTTCAGAGAACTGGTAGCAGAAATTTTGAGTAGTTCAGAGAACTGGTAGCAGAAATTTTGAGTAGTTCAGAGAACCGGTAGCAGAAATTTTGAGTAGTTCAGAGAACTGGTAGCAGAAATTTTGAGTAGTTCAAGAACAGGTAGTGGAAATTTTGAGGAGTTCAGAGAACCAGTGGCAGAAATTTTGAGTAGTTCAGAGAACTGGTAGCAGAAATTTTGAGTAGTTCAGAGAACTGGTAGCAGAAATTTTGAGTAGTTCAGAGAACTGGTAGCAGAAATTTTGAGTAGTTCAGAGAACCGGTAGCAGAAATTTTGAGTAGTTCAGAGAACTGGTAGCAGAAATTTTGAGTAGTTCAAGAACAGGTAGTGGAAATTTTGAGGAGTTCAGAGAACCAGTGGCAGAAATTTTGAGTAGTTCAGAGAACCGGTAGCAGAAATTTTGAGGAGTTCAGAGAACCGGTAGCAGAAATTTTGAGTAGTTCAGAGAACTGGTAGCAGAAATTTTGAGTAGTTCAAGAACAGGTAGTGGAAATTTTGAGTAGTTCAAGAACAGGTAGTGGAAATTTTGAGTAGTTCAGAGAAGCGGTAGCAGAAATTTTGAGTAGTTCAGAGAACCGGTAGCAGAAATTTTGAGTAGTTCAGAGAACTGGTAGCAGAAATTTTGAGTAGTTCAGAGAACCGGTGGCAGAAATTTTGAGTAGTTCAAGAACAGGTAGTGGAAATTTTGAGGAGTTCAGAGAACCGGTAGCAGAAATTTTGAGGAGTTCAGAGAACCGGTAGCAGAAATTTTGAGTAGTTCAGAGAACCGGTAGCAGAAATTTTGAGTAGTTCAGAGAACTGGTAGCGGAAATTTTGAGGAGTTCGGAGAACCGGTAGCAGAAATTTTGAGTAGTTCAGAGAACAGGTAGTGGAAATTTTGAGTAGTTCAGAGAACCGGTAGCAGAAATTTTGAGGAGTTCAGAGAACTGGTAGCAGAAATTTTGAGTAGTTCAGAGAACCGGTAGCAGAAATTTTGAGTAGTTCAGAGAACCGGTAGCGGAAATTTTGAGGAGTTCGGAGAACCGGTAGCAGAAATTTTGAGTAGTTTGGAGAACCGAAAAATGCCACTTCTGGCTGGCCCCAGAGTGCGGAGGGGATGGAGACTTTGCAGTATCCTTTCCCTACCACACCCAACAAGCCACGCCCAACAAGCCACACAGAACTAGTAGTAAAAAAAATTCCATTTCACCACTGGTCAAGGGTTCTCTTTTCAAAGGGGAGCAAACCAGAAGCCACTTAGGAAATGAAGAACAAAACAAGGTAAAGAAAAGGCAAGTATATTTGGTGGTTATCGCGCTCACATTTGCGAACCAGTAGGGAAGGTAAATGGATCCCACTGCTGCAGCAAAGGCCATATAAGGTGTAAATAGCTGCCCTTTGCCATTTTCCTCCAATTGATAGGAATCATGCAATCTTCGAATCAAATATTCAAAAACAAAATGTCAGGGTCAGTCCCCTCAAGCTTGCTTTTCCTCTTGCTGAAGTTTCATTACAGGAATGTCAGGTTTATGGATGGCTTGTTGCAAGCAAGCTTCTCTGTAGGAATCCACCATTTTGCATAGAGCATCTTCTAATTAAGTTCACTTAATCGTTTCAAAACGCTCTTTCTTTTTTTTTTTTTTTAGGATCTCTAGAATTAGCCTGTACGGAGCATCAGAATTCGAACAGATTTTATTTACACGGCGTTCTCACACGACAAGCCTGGATGTAGATAAAGTGTTGTTGTTGCTGCAAAGGCTATTTATAGCCCCCTCTTTCGGCCCACAAGGATCTTTAGAAGAAGCACAGATTTGGGTTTTAAAGCAACACATTTTAGCCTTTATGCTAACCTAACCCAAGGCTGTGTTTGTACTTACATTCAGTCTCTATACTGAATTAACCCTATTTTCTGAGTCCACATTATTTGGTCCACAGAATAGAAGGGAAGGGAAGAGAAGGGAAAGGAAGGGGAGGGGAGGGGAGGGGAGGGGAGAGGAGAGGAGAGGAGAGGAGAGGAGAGGAGAGGAGAGGAGAGGAGAGGAGAAGGGAAGGGAAGGGAAGATTGAATGGAATGGAATCAAAGGGAAGGGAAGGGAAGGGAAGAAGGAATAGAAGAGAAGGGGAGGGGAGAAGAGAAGAGAAGAGAAGAGAAGAGAAGAGAAGAGAAGAGAAGGGAAGGGAAGGGAAGGGAAGGGAAGAGAAGAGAAGATTGAATGGAATGGAATCTAAGGGAAGGGGAGGGAAGAAGGAATAGAAGAGAAGGGAAGGGAAAAGAAGAGAAGATTGAATGGAATGGGATCTAAGCGAAGGGAAGGGAAGAAGGAATAGAAGAGAAAGGAAGGCAAGAGAAGATAAGATTGAATGGAATGGAATTGAAGGGAAGGGGGGGGGAAGAAGGAATAGAAGGGAAGGGAAGGGAAGGGAAGAGAAGATTGAATGGAATGGAATCTAAGGGAAGGGAACGGAAGGTAAGGTAAGGTAAGAGAAGAGAAGAGAAGAGAAGAGAAGAGAAGATTGAATGGAAGGGAAGGGAAGGGAAGAAGGAATAGAAGAGAAGGGAAGGCAAGAGAAGAGAAGAGAAGATTGAATGGAAGGGAAGGGAAGAAGGAATAGAAGAGAAGGGAAGGCAAGAGAAGAGAAGAGAAGATTGGATGGAATCGAATCGAAGGGAAGGGAACGAAAGGGAAGGGAAGAGAAGAGAAGAGAAGGCAAGGCAAGAGAAGAGAAGATTGAATGGAATGGAATCGAAGGGAAGGGAAGGAAAGAGAAGAAAAGAGAAGAGAAGAGAAGAGAAGAGAAGAGAAGAGAAGAGAAGAGAAGAGAAGAGAAGATTGAATGAAAGGGAAGGGAAGAAAGAAGAGAAGAGAAGGGAAGAAAAGAGAAGATTGAATTGGAATGGAATCTAAGGGAAGGGAAGAAGGAAGAGAAGAGAAGATTGAATGGAATTGAAGGGAAGGGAAGGGAAGAGAAGAGAAGAGAAGATTGAATGGAAGGGAAGGGAAGGGAAGAAGGAATAGAAGAGAAGGAAACAGAAGGGAAGAGAAGAGAAGATTGAATGGAATGGAATCGAAGGGAAGGGAAGAAGGAATAGAAGAGAAGAGAAGAGAAGAGAAGAGAAGAGAAGAGAAGAGAAGAGAAGAGAAGAGAAGATTGTATGGAATGGAATCGAAGGGAAGGGAAGAAGAAATTGAAGAGAAAGGAAGGGAACAGAAGGGAAGAGAGGGGAAGAGAAGGGAAAAGAAGAGAGAAGAGAAGAGAAGAGAAGAGAAGAGAAGAGAAGAGAAGAGAAGAGAAGAGAAGAGAAGAGAAGAGAAGAAGACCTTGGAGGTCTTCTAGTCTAGGGATGATGAGTAGGCCTCCCTGCAGCCTCCTGGGACAAAAAACGACAGTGCACCAGGGGTGGGTTCCTGCCAGTTCTAACCTCTTCTGTAGAAGAGGTTCCACAAATCTACAGAACCGTTTAGAACCGGTTCCAGCTTCCCTCCCCCCCTCCCCCGTCCGCACATCATCAAGATGAAGGGTGAGAGGAGGAATTCTGGGAGTTGAAGTCCACAAGTCTTAAAGCTGTCAAGTTTGAACACCCCTGGGTTTTTTTTCTTTAAAGGGTTAGGGGTACAAGGCTCTTGTAACTTGACAGCTTTAAGACTTTCGTGCTTCAAATGCCAGAGTTTCTGAGCCAACATTTTGGTTGTTAAGCAAGAGCGTTGTTAAGTGAGTTTCACCACATTTTACAAGTTGGCCACACCCACCCAGTCACATGGCTGGCAAGCCACTCCCACCCAGTCACATGGCTGGCAAGCCACTCCCACAAAGCAGGCCACTCCCACAAAGCAGGCCACATCTACAGAAGAGGTTCTAAAAAAAATTGAAATCCACCACTGCACTGCACCCACACACGCTCCCCCACGGCCCCCATGCATGTGTTTGCTTCCTGCATGCACCCCCCCATTGCATCCGCAGCAGAGACTCAAAAATTGGCTGGCCGGCGGGAGGCGCGCGCGCATGCACTGTGGAGCTGAGCTGGGGTGACAGCTCACGTGTCAGGCGACATGGCTCTGTGTGCCACTTTGCGTACGTCTGCCATAAGTTCGCTATCAGAGTCTTAGTTGCTCTTCTCTGCACTTTTTCCAAAGTCTCCACATCTTTTTTTGCAATGTGGTGACCAACCCTGGATGCCGTATTCCAGGTGTGGTTATAGCAGTGGTGAAATTCAATTTTTTTGACTACTGGTTCTGTGGGCGTGACTTGGTGGGCGTGGCAGGGGAAGCATACTGTAAAATCTCCATCCCCACCTCACTCTGGGGCCAGCCAGAGGTGGCATTTGCCGGTTCTCCGAACTACTCAAAATTTCCGCTACCGGTTCTCCAGAACCTGTCAGAACCTGCTGGATTTCACCCCTGGGTTCTAGGCATTCCTCAACTTACAACTATTTATTTAGTGACCGACCAAAATTATAACAACACTGAAAAAGGGGACTTAACAGCCCGTCCTTGCTTTTAAGACCATTGCAACATTCCCATGGTCACATGATCAGATTTTGAGTGTGTGGCAACTGGCATGTATTTATGACAGTTGGAGCATTCCGGGGTCACAGGGTCACCATTTGCAACCTTCCTGGCCAACTTCCAACAAGCAAAGTCACCGGAAGAATCTGGATTCATTTAATGACCGTGGGATTCCCTTCACAACAGCACTGATTTGCTGAACAATGGTGGCAAAAAAAAAAATGTCGCAAAATGAAGCGTGACTCCCTTAACCCCGGCCTTGCTTAGCAAAGGAAAATTTCAGTCCCAATTGCGGCCGTAAGTCAAGGACTATCTCTATTAACCAGAAAATGTGTTTACATCGCAGCCGAAACCACTAAAGTCTAATCAAATTTGACCCTGACCGAGAGGAGCTTGTTGTGCAAATGCAGTGGGATTGTGATTAATTTATACAGCATTTCAAGATAAGCTGCAAACTCCCAAATTAATTGATTTGCTAATCGGGTTCTTGTGCGAGCTCTGAATATTCCTCCCGTCCGTATCCTGCTGCAGCAGTCAAAGAAACAACAGATCACTTCCAGAGGGAATTAGGGAAGCGGCGTACATGTCCTTTGGAGTTTCTTGTGTAAAATTCAGGGGCTAGTTATGAGCTGAGAATGCCTCTTTGCTGAGCTTCTCATTTTTGGAAAATTAATGAGGATAATTTGCAGTTTAGTTTGCCCCCGGCACATTCCCCATAGTCCACCTCAGTACCAAGATCAGAGTAAGTACATTGTCATAAAGTTAGCTTGGTGCTTAGTGCACTCACCACTCAGTTCAGCTGGTGGAAATGTAGGTTGATGTTTATTTATTAAACATTGGAAAACATCAAAAACCAGTTACTGGTGAAAGAGGATGAAAGGCAAGTAAGACATGAAAGAGACAGGGAGGCAGGGATGTATCTATTTCTCAATCTCTCTTGTCTATCATTTTTATTATATATATATCATTTATCTGACTATATCTATTTATCAATCTATCTATCTATCATCTTTATATCTAGCCTATCATTACCTATTTATTTATATCTTTTACATTTATCATCTATCTATTTATTTTATACCATTATCATTATCTGTTTATATCTTATCTATCTATCTATCTATCTATCTATCTATCTATCTATCTATATCTTTTATATCTTTATCATTATCTATTTATATCTTTTACATCTATCTATTTATCTATATATCTTTTATATCTTTATCATTATCTTACATATTTTATATCTATCTATCTATCTATCTATCTATCTATCATCTTTATATCTAGCCTATCATTACCTATTTATTTAAATCTTTTACATTTATCATCTATTTATTTTATACCATTATCATTATCTGTTTATATCTTATCTATCTATCTATCTATCTATCTATCTATCTATCTATCTATCTATCTATCTTCTATATCTTTTATATCTTTATCATTATCTATTTATATCTTTTACATCTATCTATTTATCTATATATATCTTTTATATCTTTATCATTATCTTACATATTTTATATCTATCTATCATTATCTATCTATCTATCTATCTATCTATCTATCTATCTATCTATCTATCTATCTATCTATCTGTCTGCCTATCTATCTATTTATCTAACTACCTACCTACCAGGGATGTGCGGTCAGGGGAGGCAGGGGAGACAGAGCCTCACCTCTCTTCATGAAATAATAGTATATAATATTATATGCTAGATATATATGCTAATATTATATACATCCGTCTGGCCGCGCCCGGGTTCGCTTTTGTGCCTTCATCATCCGGGAGCATCGACAACATTTCGCGCGCAAAGTCCAGCAGAGGCAGGAAGGTTCTCGTCGTTCCCCAGTCGCTTTCGAGGACTGTGGAGCGCGAGCCGGCGGAGCACGCTCAGGAAGGTGGGGAATGGGATCACGTGTGCTGGAGGCTGAGGCAGCCTGAGCCTCCAGCACACGTGGTCCCATTCCCCGCCTTCCTGATGATGTCACCAGCCTCACCAGCCATAAACCTCACCGCACGTCACTGCTACCTACCTACCTACCTACCTACCTACCTATCTATCTATCTATCATCTATCTATCTATATCTTTTATATCTTTATCTACCTATTTACATCTTTTATACCTATCTATCTTTCTATCTATTCAATTAACTATCCATCTATCTTTATTTATTTATTTTTATCTATGAGCTCTCTCTTTATCTATACTGATATCTTTTATATCATCTATCAGATGATGGCTAGATCTCTCTCTCTCTCTCTCTCTCTCCATCTATCTAAAACCAAAAATAGCTCTATCGATGTTTTACTTTGACTTCTTTATTTACCGTAAGTTATTCACTACCGCCAAGCTGTCTTTTTCGTCCTACTGTTAAGTCATCAATATACCAGGCAATGGAGACATTGTCTTGTACATGAGAATGGATCAGCATTTTACTGTTCACAGCTCATTTTTTATAGGTTTTGAGTTAGTGCATTAGACCACACCATGCTTGCTTCAGCCCATGTATGGATTGTTGCAATTTATATCCCAGATTTCCATTCTCTGGCATTTAGAGTATGTAAATGTCTTCTTTGAGATCTCCATAAAGGAAGACTATTTTAATATTTAATTGCTCCACATTTAGTTGGATTTTGATGCTTGCTGTTTAAATCCTTGTACAAAAACCTCATCTTAACTTTAACATATTTTGTGTATATCACTCAGCTAGCTTTATGACAATATATTTTTCCATTTACAACCTAGGGTTTTCTTGTTCTTTCTAATGTATTTATTTGTTTGATTTTTATCTTACCTTTATTAGAGCCATGGTGGCACAAGTGGTTAGAATGAAGCATTGCAGACTAACTCTGCCCACTGCCAGGAGTTCGATCCTGACCAGCTCAAGGTTGACTCGGCCTTCCATCTTTCCGAGGTCAGTAAAATGAGGACCAAGATTGTTGGGGGAAATATTCTGACTCTGTGAACTGGTTAGAGAGGGCTGTAAAAGCACTACAAAGTGGTATATAAGTCAAAGGGCTATTGTTATTATTGTTTTATAAACAACTCAAGGCAGCGAACATACTTAATGCTTCTTCCTCCTTTTATTTTCCCCACAATCACAACTCTGTGAGGTGGGTTAGGCTGAGAGAAAGTGAGTGGCCCGAAGTCCCTCCCCCTTGGCTTTCATGGCTAAGGCAGGACTAGAACTCACAATCTCCCGGTGATTGGCCTAAAGCCACCCAGCTGCTTTCATGCCTAAAGCAGGATCAGAACTCAAGGCTTCTAGCCTTGTGTCTTAGCCACCAGACCAAATTTTCTTTCGAATAAAATGAGATCAGAATTTAGCTCTATCCCCTTCATGGGTCCATAATATTTTTTGCTGAAAAATGACTGCGTAAAATTCCCAGTTCAGTTTGTATCCAGAACTCTCTCAATCGAAGCAGTTCAGCTGATAAAAAATGTAGCCTGGTGTTTATTTATTAAATATCATCAAACATCAAAAGCAATTGACTCTCAGAACAGGACAAAAGGCAGGCAAAAATGAGGAGACACGAACAACAGGCAAGAATATATATTATTTCTATATCTCGGTAACAAAAGACAGAGAAATCTTCCAGCACTGCTGGAAACAATACTCTGGGTAAGAAGCAGAAAAAAAGATTATTTCTCTTTAATCTTTTTATGTGCATCGAGGCAGCCGAACCAAAAAGAAAGTAAGAAACCAGCTGATCTCTCCTCTATTCTGCACCACTAAAGAAACAATTTTGTAAATGGGAATTGTGTAGCCAACATTCATCAACAAAACTTTCAGGAATCTTCTGGTGATTGGCACAAAATCACCAAATCGGCTTTCATGCCTAAGGCGGGACTAGAACTCACCACCTCCTGTTGATTGGCCCAAAGTCACCCAGCCAGCTTTAATGCCTAAGGCGGGACTAGAACTCACCATATCCTGTTGATTGGCCCAAAGTCACCCAGCCAGCTTTAATGCCTAAGGCGGGACTAGAACTCACCATATCCTGTTGATTGGCCCAAAATCACCCAACCGGCTTTCATGCCTAAGGTGGGACTAGAACTCACTGTCTCCTGGTGATTGGCCCAAAGTCACCCAACCGGCTTTCATGCCTAAGATGGGACTAGAACTCACCGTCTCCTGTTGATTGGCCCAAAGTCACCCAACCGGCTTTCATGCCTAAGGCGGGACTAGAACTCACCGTCTCCTGTTGATTGGCCCAAAATCACCCAACCGGCTTTCATGCCTAAGGTGGGACTAGAACTCACTGTCTCCTGGTGATTGGCCCAAAGTCACCCAACCGGCTTTCATGCCTAAGATGGGACTAGAACTCACCGTCTCCTGTTGATTGGCCCAAAGTCACCCAGCCAGCTTTCATGCCTAAGGGGGGACTAGAACTCACTGTTTCCTGGTGATTGGCCCAAAGTCATTCAGCAAGCTTTCCTGGCTAACACAAGACTTGAACTCGTGGTCTCCTGCTTTCTAGCCTGGTGCCTTAACCACTAGACCAAACTGTCTCTTTTGATTGAACAGATTTGTCCCTGATATTGGAAGATACCTGTCAAATACAGGTCAGACTGCAATATAGGTAATCCTTGACTTAACGATCCTAATGGAGCCTGGCCATTACAGTCATAAGTTGTGACCATTATAAAATGGGGCTCCCACATAACTGACCTCGTTTTATGACCTTTCTGAGGCCGTCCTTAAGCAACCATTGTAGTTTTTAAGCAAACCGATGGTTCACCATGAGGCGTTTTTGCCCAAAATTGGAAGCAAATTCTATTTTTTTTGGCAAATGTATCATAAAACATGGATGTTGTGACACCCCCCCCTCCCCAGAGGCCAGTGAAGCTGGCAGCAGACTCGGACAGTGAGGGGGTTGGGGAGGAACATGGGCCGTCCTGGAGTCTGGGGAAGGCTCTGATGAGGGCTCTGCCTCGGAGGCAGAGATGGGGCCAGGGCCATATGCCAGTTATCAGCTGCCTTCGGAGTCAGGGAGGCAGAAGAACAGCTGGAGCCTGTTCCCAGTGTGCGCATGCGCAGAGCTGCCAGACCTTTACCTTTACCTTTACCTTTATTTCGATTTTTATACTGCCCCCTCTCCCCAGAGGGACTCGGGGCGGTGTACAGTCAAATAAAACAGATAAAATGGAATACAAACATACAAACATAAAAACATAGAAGAGGAGGCAATACGACACTGTACAAAGTAAAGCAGATAAAAACAGTATATCAACAATCCTAAAAAGTACCCAATTAAAATTACCCAGTTAAAATATATCTGCCAGGAGGTGTAATAAGGTTATGAATGGGCCAGGCCGGCTAAACGGAACAGGTGAGTCTTCAGTTTTCGTCGAAAGGAGAGAAAGTCGGTGGTGGTTCTGATATCGGGGGGGAGGTCATTCCAGAGGGTTGGGCCCATCACAGAGAAGGCTCTACTCCTAGGTGCCGCCCGTTGGCACTGCTTAGTGGACGGCACCCGGAGGAGCCCCTCCCTGTGAGAGCGAATCGGTCGCAGGGAAGTGTGTGGTAGGATGCGATCCCGCAAGTACCTAGGTCAGACGAAGGGAACAGCTAAAGAACAGGGGTCGACTTGGGAGTAAGGCCACATGTAGACGGTGAATGTCCCCTCCCACAGGGAATAAAAGAGGAGTGAAAGGGGAATGGAGTTTGCAGGAGGCAATTAGTTCATTCCTGCATTCTTGCCAAATATTGTGGCGTCTGAAAGATATCAGCACGGCCACTCTCCAAGCCTGATAACGGTCAGTAATTGTGAACTAGCTTGAAAGACTGTGGGAGAGGAAAGACTTTGCTAAAGAGGAATTCACTGTAAATTAAATAAAAGGGGTTTATGGGGACAAGGACTCAGCTTCGTGCTCCTGGGGAAGCCTAGATCAGAACAGGGGTTGTGTGATCAGAGGATGCTGGAGACAACCTTAAATATGGACTGGTGTGGGCTGTCATAACTTTGGAACTTGGTCATAAGTACCAACAGGGAAATCTGTCATAATTTTGAACCGTTGCTAAGCAGCTGCGATAAGTTGAGGACGTCCTGTAAAATCATTTCTCCGTGCATTTCTCCATCTTGATTTGAAAGAAACAATTGCCTAGAACCCAATTTTCCCTGTAGATCCTGCAAATCTATTCACTTTGGAACCCAGAAAACCATACAGAGAATATAGTATTCTGCTTTTTCTGCTGCCAATGAATTGCTCGGATGAAATCCTAAGAGCTGAGGGGTGGGGGGGGCGCTGATGTGCTTACGTCTTCACCCACACTTGGATTTCCATCGAGCAGGGTTGAAGAATGGTGAAATTAGAGTTATTATCATCCCCGCTTTGCCCGGAGGGGAAAACCAAACTTCTGCAAAGGATAATGAGAGGTGGGTGAACACACACTACTAATTTTGGAAGCACTGCCTAATTTTCTGTGGCATAAACCATTCGGTTTCTTCGCCCTCAAAACAATGCTATTGTTGGAGCTCATCTGGTATTTTAAGAGCTGTGACATTTTGACAGTGTTTTGCAGCAAGCCGTTCGCAAGACACAATTGGGTTCGATTAAAATTCTTGCTGCCTGCGCTGAATTCCTGTACGGAGGCTTGGATGTCTGCAGCAGGAGGTGGCGGATACCGTTCCCGATGGGGAAATTGCAAACCCTCCAACTGGAAAACTCCTTAACTTTGCACAGTCTTAGCTACATTTCTGCAAGGCTCAGTGTTGTGGCCCGCCAGCTGCTGGCAGAGCCAGTGGCAGACTCGGAGGAGGAGGAGGTTGGGGATGAACTGGGGACAGTTCTGGAGCCTGGGGAAGGCTCTGATGGATGCTCTGTGTCAGATGCAGAGATTCAGCCAGGGGCCAGCCGGCATTTCCCGACCACCGAAGAGGCAGCTGCCTTTGGAGGCTGAGATGAGTGGGGAGGAAGAACAGCTGGGGCCTGTTCCAGATGCGCGTATGTGCAGAGCTGTTAGGAGAGGTGAACAACGGAGGACAAGGAGTCAACTCGGGAAGCAAGGCACATGTGGACGCTGAATGAGCCCTCCCTGGCTGGGGAATAAATAGAAGGAAAGGGGAGTGGTTGTCGTAGGAGACAACAGTTCGTATTTCTGAAGATTTTGCTCATTGTGTTTTATGCATCAAAGACTGCTTGCCAGAACTTAATTTGCAGCCTGTCGGCTGGGAGCTCACGGCCTTGCAATTGTAACAAGGAAATAATAAGGTCTGTTGATGCCGTTAACTCCTTGCAGGACTCTTGCTTGGACTTTCCGGTGGGTAAATACAATTAATTCACAAGAAGTAAATAAAGAGGGGTTTTCCGTGACAAGGAGTCTGTTTCTTGCTTCTGCTAAGGCTGGGTCAGAACCAGAGGTGGTATTTAGCAGGTTCTGATCAGTTCTGGAACACCAGCAGCAGAAATGTTGAGTAGTTTGGAGAACCGATAAATACCACCTCTGACTGGCCCCGCCCCCATCTATTCTCTGCCTCCCGAGTCCCAGCTAATCGGGAGTGAATGGGGATTTTACAGTATCCTTCCCCTGACACACCCACCAAGCCACACCACGCCCACCAAGCCACGCCCACAGAACCAGTAGGAAAAATGTTTGAATCCCATCACTGGTCACTCTGACAAGACCCTCAGTCACACTTATTCGCCGTTCTTTCTATTTGCTTGTGCCGCAAAGCTGGGCCAAACCCCACCTTGGATTTTCTGAAAAGTTGTATCCTGTCTGTGAGAGGCTTCCATTTTTCTGCTTCATTCTCAAGATGGTTGAAAAATCCTTTCCAATTGATCTTGGCGATGCTTTGAGCTGACGTTGTGGGAGTAGAATAGGGGCAGGGGACCCTTGCTCTTTCTACTTCCTTCTACCCCAAAGAAACACACCCTGGATTTTCTGAAAAGTTTTTGTCCACTCTCCAAGAGGCTTCCGTTTTTCCGCTTCGTTTTCAAGATCAATTATTTAGTGTGCGAGGGAGGTGGTTCACCCTTTGAGAACTGCATGCAATGAAATTTCATGTTTATGTTTGCCGATTGGTGTCCATTCAAAGGGACAATAAAGTTACTCTATCCACCTATCATAGTTGAAAAGTCTTTTCCAATTTCTTTGGGGGATGGTTTGAGCTGCTTTTGTGGGAATGGAAGAGGCACAGAGGAGCCCTGTTCTTTCTATTTGCTCCTGCTCCAATGCTGGGCTGAAACACACGCTGGATTTTCTGAAAAGTTTTCATCCTCTCTGCAAGAGGCTTCCGTTTTTCTGCTTCATTTCCAGGAGAATTGCAAAGTTCTTTCCCATTTCTCTTGGCGATGCTTTGAGCTGACTTCGTGAATGGTAGAAGTTTTGTTTCTTACATTTGATTCCCTTCCTCCCTTCCTCTCTCTCTTTCTCTCTCTCTCTCTCTCTCTTTCTTTCCTTCCTTCCTTCCTCTTTTTTTCTTTCTTTCTTCCTTCCTTCCTTCCTTTCTGTTTCTTTCTTTCCTTGCTTTCTTCCTTCCCTTCTTTTCCTTTCTTTCTTTCTTTCTTTCTTTCTGCTGTTTCTTGAGGAGAAGCAGAAAATTCCGATTTTGGCATCTTCAGAATTTCTTTTTTTAACCTCACAGCTTCAATATACAAAGACATCTCTTACACATGAAATACTAACCAAATCACTTCCACTAAAAATCACCAGGCTTATTTTGAGGAAAGGAAGCAAAGAAATAAGAGAAAAATGAACTCCCAAAAAGTAAGGACAACTTCTAAGAGAGATCAAGGAAATTCCTCAGAGAGGGAGGGAAACATCCTTTGGTGACATTTATTTTTCATTTTACTTCAGGCCATGAAGAAAACAGGATGAAATTGTGGTTAATTTGAAATTATTCCAGTCTTTCTTCTTCTGAGGCTGCGCGGTAGCATTTAAAAGTCTGTCATACATCTTTGATTATGCAAGGACTTTTTCCTAACTGGTTTCTGGTTGGGTTTAGACCCCATACCCTGATTCAGCCGGTTCGGGCCGGTTTGGGTGAACTGGTTGTTAAATCGCTGACTGGCACTACCCCTTCCTGCCCCAACCCTTCCAGGAGTCCCCCCCCCCCAGTGGAGGGTTCCAGATCCCATTGCAACTTACAATACAATGCAATGCAATACAATACAATACAATATAATACAATACAATAGTAGAGTTGGAAGGGACCTTGGAGGTCTTCTAGTCCAACCCCCTGCCTAGGCAGGAAACCCTATACCATTTCACACAAATGGCTATCCAACATCTTCTTAAAGACTTCCAGTATTGGGGCATTCACAACTTCTGGAGGCAACTTCTGTTCCACTGATTAATTGTTCTAACTGTCAGGAAATTTCTCCTCAGTTCTAAGTTGCTTCTCTCCTTGATTAGTTTCCACCCATTGCTTCTTGTTCTACCCTCAGGTGCCTTGGAGAATAGTTTGACTCCCTCTTCTTTGTGGCAACCCCTGAGATATTGGAACAATGCTATCATGTCTCCCCTAGTCCTTCTTTCTCTTAAGCTAAACATACCCAGTTCCTGCAACTGTTCTTCATATGTTTTAGTCTCCAGTCCCCTCATCCTCTTTGTTGCTCTTCTCTGCACTCTTTCTAGAGTCTCCACATCTTTTTTACATCGTGACGACCAGAACTGAATGCCGTATTCCAAGTGTGGCCTTACCACTTATATGTATTTACTGCCTGCAATGCTCTGCGATGCTCCAGCTGCTCAGTGGAGCATTGCGCAGGCACCGTACACTCCGTGCGCCTGCGTGAAAGCCCCAAAAACCTCCAATACCAATAAGGAGCATGGGCGGGCGGGTGGGCCTTCCGGAGCACCGTACCAGGGTGTATTAGTTGTAACCCACCACTGCCCCGTGCCCCATTTTGACTCCCAGATAAGTGCAGGGAGGCCTACTAGGCTCAAAATGAGGTGCAGGTGGGGTGCGCCCCCCCTGGCCAATTTTTGCTCCCAGGAGGCTGCAGGGAGACCTACTAGGCCCAAAATGGGACATGGGGGGGCACACATCCCCACCCATGGTTAGAATGCAGTATTGCAGGTTAACTCTGCCCACAGCCAAGAGTTCAATTCTCACTGGTTTAAGGTTGACTCAGCCTTCCGTCCTTCCAAGGTTGGTAAAATGAGGATTCAGATTGTTGGGGGAGCAAGAGGCTGACTCTGTAAACCGCTTAGAGAGGGCTGGAAAGCAGAGTGAAGCGGTATATAAGTCTAAGTGCTATTGCTATTTAATGACCGTCCAAAGTTACACCTGAAAAGTGACTTATGACCATTTATCACACTGATGACCCTTTCAACATCTCCACGATCGCACGATCAAAATTCAGAGGTTTGACTAGGGACTCATATTTATGACGTAGCCAAAGGTCACGTGATCCCCTTTTGCAACCTCTGACCAACAAAGTCAATGGAGAAGCCAGATCCACTTAAGAACCATATGAGCAACTTCACACCGGCAGCGACTCACTTAACAACGGGTACGAAAGGTCGTAAAAGGGGACAAAATTAACTTCACAACCATCTCACTTTGCAAGAGAAATACATGCAGTGAGTGTATCTAAAGCAGGGGTGTCCAAACTTGGGAACTTTAAGACTTGTGGACTTCAACTCGCAGAATTCCCCAGCCAGCCATGGCTGGCTGGGGAATTCTGGGAGTTGAAGTCCACAAGTCTTAAAGTTCCCAAGTTTGGACACCCCTGATCTAAAGAGACAAAACCAGCAGAAACAGTAGGAGATTGTGTAAAACATTTCTGGGTGGAAATCTCTGGTCAATGTATGGTTTTCCTTTGCTTTTATGATGGAGTCCTCCTTGATTTAAATAATTGCTGAAATAAAGGAAAACTTAAAGAAAAAAAGACATAGATTTTATACCAGAAAGCCAGAATTCAAGAAATCCATTTCTGCCCTTAGAATTTTCCCCTTCTAAATTGAAATCCTTTTGCGTTTCTCTTGATTGATGGATTCTGGCAAACGAAGAAAGGAAGGTACCCACTAGGGGTTTATTTTGTATCCCTACTATGGACTCTCTCTCTCCTCCTCCTCCTTCTTCTTCTCCTTTTCCTCCTTCTTCATATCACCATCATTGTAGCATCTTTGCGCCCATCGTTTCATATCAGAAATAAATGTCACTGCAGAGACTGGAACTGAATCCATAATAACAAGGAGGCCTGCCATCCCATAAACACAATAGGCACGTTTTAATAAAGTTTTTTTTTTCATTTTCATACAAATAACCACATGTCTACCATTACATAACCAACGTTATTTTTTATTATTAAATATTATGTCAATTCGTCTTACCATCAACCTCCAAGAACTATAATTGGCTCTCCTGCTCTCCATATTTGTACCCTATGCATCACTTTCTTCTCCCTCTCTCCTCCTCCCTCTTGTCATCCTTCTCTTCTCTACTTCTCCTTCCTCTCTCCTTCTCCTCTCTCCTCTTTCCACTCCTTCTTTCTCTCCTCCTCTTCCCACCCCCCTCTGCCCTCCCTCCTAACCAGTGACATGCGGTGAGGTTTATGACTGGTGAGGCTGGTGACGTCATCAGCGTGAACTGCGGTCCCCTTCATGTTGACTCAGGAAGGAGGGGAATAGGACCACATCAGCCTCCCTCCTGCGCACGTCCCATTCCCCTCCTTCCTGACTTCTGAGTCAACATGAAGGGGATCGCAGAGCGTGAGCCGCAGTCCCCCGGAGAGCGCTCCGTGGTCCCCTTCATGTCGACTTCCTGACTCCTGAGTCAACATGAAGGGGACCTCGGAGCACGCTCCACGGGACCGCGGCTCACACTCCGCGATCCCCCTCATGTTGACTTAGGAAGGCGGGGAATGGGACGTGCGCAGGAGGGAGGCTGAGGCTAGAGGAGCCTCCTGCACACATGGTCCCATTCCCCTCCTTCCTGACTCCTGAGTCAACATGAAGGGGACCACGGAGCGCTCCCATTCCCAACCAGGTGTGCAGAAAGCTCCTCAGCGCCTTTTCCCTTTTTCCTTTTTTTTTAATTTTCATGATGAGAGCGGTGAGGCTCTGCCTCCCCTGCCTCCCCTGACCGCACGTCCCTGCTCCTAACCCTCTCTTCTTCCTCTTACCTCTCTCCTCTCTTCCACACTCTTCATCTCATTTACATGGTGTATTTCAGCCTCTGAGCGGGCTCCATTTTATGTTGACGGTATTAGTTATTTCATTTCAATAAACCTCTTTAATTTTAACATATATCCTCCTTTTTTAAAAAAAATGAAAAAGAAAAGTATACATATATAGCAATTACAGGCACATTTTTTTTTAAAACAGAGCCTGCTGCCTATAACAACACACCCAGTATGTGTAAGTTTACAAATTCATTTTATTTCCAGCCAAAGCAAAAAAAAAAAAAAAGATGATTTGAAACCTATGGATACAGGAAATTCCGGGGGAGGGGGGGATAAAAGAACACATGAAAATGAATTGAGGGTTTGGGAGGGTGAGAGAATTTTTTTTTAAAGCTACATTTCTTTTTTGGGGGGAAAAAATTCAAAATAATCAGGAATATTAAGTGGGATTTCACCATCTAAACTGCCATCCCTTATTATAAAATTTTAAAACACGGTGACATGACTACTTCCAGCAAACAGTTCTGCCCTCTAAAATAAAGGCAAATATCAGCTGCAAAGAAGCCAATGTCCAAACTAATGACGGTTTTGAAGTTGTCCTTGTTTTGAGCGTTAGCCAGTATTCTTATTTTTGGGGTTCCAGGAAGGACCATGGTTACCTGCAATTTGCACCCTTGGCTTTTTTCTTCTTCTTCCCATTCTGTCAGCTCCTCAAACAGATCTTGTAGCCTTGGAAAGCAGAGCCAAAGCGAGCCCCTCCTCGTCCCCAAATCATCAAACAAAGGCAACTTACAGTCATCAAGAATGCAAACATCCTTTTGAAAACAGGAATGCTGAACTCTTTCTACTTCCAAGATTAAAGATGTGGGGACTCTAGAAAGAGTGCAGAGAAGAGCAACAGATGATTAGAGGACTTGAGGCTAAAACGTATGAAGAACGGTTGCAGGAACTGGGTATGTTTAGCTTAAGAGAAAGAAGGACTAGGGGAGACATGATAGCCGTCTTCCAATATCTCAGGGGTTGCCACAAAGAAGAGGGAGTCAAGCTATTCTCCAAGGCACCTG
>NC_138549.1:169875776-169912189 GCF_964273705.1 Natrix helvetica
CGCTATTAACATTCCCTTCTTTTGTGAAGGTGTTTCTTTTCTTTTCCTCGTGTTGTTAAGAGTCCTTCAGGCCCAGCTCTTGAGGAAAGTGTTTGCAAAATTACACCTGCCTGCCTGAGCCTCCAAAGGGAGCCGGAAGGACAGGCGCAGTTAGGACAACATTATGAAGGCTTTAACTCGGTTTTTTAAAAATCGAGCACCTTGCCCGCATATTTGCAGGGATAAGGCATCAGTGTTGGGAAAGGGGGAAAAATAGATCGATTATTGTTCGCATTGTAAGGGCCCAATTTTGACTGAGAGGAGGAAGGAAGGAAGGAAGGAAGGAAGGAAGGAAGGAAGGAAGGAAGGAAGGAAGGAAGGAAGGAAGGAAGGAAGGAAGGAAGGAAGGAAGGAAGGAAGGAAGGCCAAAAAAGAAGGGAGGTAGGAAAGGGAAAAAGAAGAGGAAAAGGAAGAGAAGGGAAGGAAGGAACGAAGGAGCAGAAGCAGGACAAAAAGGAATGGAGGAGAAAAGAGGGGAAAAGAAGAGGAAAAGTAAGGAATGGGAATGGGAGGGAGGGAGGGAGGAAGGAAGGAAGGAGCAGAAGCAGGACAAAAGGAAAGGGAGGAGAAAAGAGGAGAAAAGAAGAGGAAAAGTAAGGAATGGGAAGGGAAGGGAGAGGAAGGGAAAAGGGGGAGGGGAGGAAAGGGAAGGAAGGAAGAGCATCTAATATCTCTGTATATAAACATGTCAATGATCACAGCAGCAGCACCATCGCTTGTGTACTCAGGCACTAATAAATAAATAAATAAATAAATAAATAAATAAATAAATAAATAAATAAATAAATAAGTGGGATGCCTCTTCGCGAGATCAAAATAAAGAGCCTACTGTGTGAATGTATTCTGGAGCACAACGTTGTCTATCAACACAAGCCCAGGGCAGCCCAGTGTCTGCCAGGCATGCTCAGAGAGGAAGAGGAAGGTTTGGGAAGATACGGTGCGTAGGGGGCATTGCCTCTACGGAAGCCAGCAATGCCATTCGGGGTGTTTGAACGGGTGAATGTTTTCACTTTCAACCTCTGCGTGTTTGTGCATAATCCAGTTCGTATGTGCAATCAATCAATCGATGTTGTTGAATATACCATAGCATAATTTGGTAGTGAGCACTGCATAGTTGTATTACAGATCTTGACTTTGTTGCTTTTAGAGTGTGGGTGTGTGAGAGAGAGTGGGGAGAGAAGAAGGGAGGTGGGAAGAGGGGAGATGAGGAAAGAGAGAGAGAGAGAGAGAGAGAGAGGATAGAGGATGGATGGATGGATGGATGGATGGATGGATGGATGATAGACAGACAGACAGACAGACAGACAGACAGATTTACTCACAACCATTTCCAAATGTCTAAATGCACAATATGTGTCCTTATTACACACAATGAATCAATACAACATTACAGGGCCCACTATCAAAATATAGTGCAGTGTATTCAACAACATCAGGGTGTGATTGATGGATTGATTTTACATGTACCACCTATGTTATGTGCAAACACCTGCAGGTTGAAAGCAGAAACATTCACACTTTTAATCAATCCCCATGCTAATGCATGCGGGTGTGTTTGTGTGGGTGTGTATGGATATATGTACTTTATCTGCAAAATGCGACAACCTGACTTGTTTGCGAAGTGCCTAAGTCAAACTTGGTAAACCCATTCTTCTTTCCTTAAACAGAAATTCGTGGGAAAGTCCATTCCAGAAAGGGAAAAATAAAATAAAATAAAACGCAGACGTCGTTTAAAAATAGATTAAACACAGACACACACACACACAAACACCGGACAAATTGCTCTCTGCCCTATCCCTCATTCCTTCTCGTGGCAAGTTGGCCCAGAGGCTTTTGCAAAAGGAAGGCATCTGGCAAAGTTTGCAGCCGCCAAACCTACGCAAAATAAATAAATCCGCCAAGACAAAGAGGCCAGCAGCCCCCCCCCCTCCCGATCCCTGCTGCCTATGGGGATGGGGGGGGAGGGAGTATCTCAGGGGTGGACTCCCTGGTGTGCCAAGAAGGACCTTCAACATCAGCCCTGAATTGGTGTGATTTGCCTGGGAAACTGGCAGTCATCAGCCACTGGACTTGACAAGACGAGGGACGGGAAGGAGGAAGGGGGGTGGGGGTGGGGACAGGGAATGTTCATAAAGGAGCCCCAACGTGGAGGAGGGGAGAAGGAAGAGAGAGGGAAAAGAGAGAGAGAGAGAGAGAGAGAGAGAGAGAGAGAGAGAGAGAGAGAGAGAGAGAGAGAGAGAAACCAGGAAATCAGCCTGGTTTGGCTTTGGAAGTGTGAGATGCTCGCTGTTGTTACTACTCCGGACATAAAATTCTTTGCGTTAGAGAAGAAGTGAAGGAAATTAGGATTGTGAAATTATGAAAGAAAGGACGATTAGGGGACTGGAGGCTAAAACATACCATGAACGGTTGCAGGAACTGGGCATGGCTAGCCTAGTGAAGAGAAGGACCAGGGGAGACAGGATAGCAGTCTTCCAATACTTGAGGGGCTGCCACAGAGAGGAGGAGGGTCAATCTATATTCCAAAGCACCTGAGGGCCAGACAAGGAACCAATGGATGGAAACTGATCAAGGAGAGAAGCCACCTAGAACTAAGGAGAAATTTCCTGACATTTAGAACAATTAATCTTGACTTGCCTCCAAGAGGTTGTGGGTGCTCCGTCACTGGAAGTTTTTAAGAAGAAACAGGACAACCGTTTGTCTGAAATGAGATAGGGTCTGCTGCTTGAGCTTGGGGTTGGACTAGAAGACCTCCAAGGTCCCTTCCAACACTATTATTCTATGTTCTGACAGATCTTTCATTCTCCTTCTTTCACTCTTTGTCTTCTTGTCCCTTCTTGTCCTTTTTTTTAATATATAGCCATGTCAAATCTGAAGACACAAATAGCTAGGATACACTAAGTATGCAAAAATGAAACTATTTTATTACCTATGCAATGACAATTCTACAACACTAAAAATCATTGGAAATTAATGCTGTTTTTTGCTTTTTTTTTCTCCTTTACTTCCTCCTTCCCTCTTCCTCTTTTCCCCCTTCCTAACTATCCTGCTCTTTTTATTTTCACTGATGTTTTATATTTCGATAAATTTAATACTTTACTTTATTGATTAGTCAGTCAATATCAGTATCAAGCCTCCAGTAAGTCACCATAAAAACAGATAAGGTAGAATGCAGTAAAATTATATAAAATATTACAATGAGATGAAATAGAATGAGATATAATATATAGATATAAAGCTAGAATAAAAATACCGATAAAATAAGATAGTTATATCTCAATATTACCTCTACAATCTACCCCAATCTGCCCTACATATGCAGATCTCAAGCAAACCATTTTGCTCAAGTACTGTGTTGTGTTAAATGTTATTTTCAGATTCTGGCTGCACATAAGAGAAGTTGTTTTAATTCAAATGTTTATACATATTACCATCATCATACCTCCACTTTTATTTGACTAGAATTGTTTAAACGTCCTTCATCATAAAATATTTGAGTTAAGATACTAGAGTTAATATGAATTATACTTGATGACAGTGGAAGAGATGCACAAAAACCATTTGTAACCAACTGATACACTTTCTACAGGATGCAAAGAAGGAGGATTGTTATGTTTGTTTTGAAAATTAAAAATAAATAAATAAAGTTTTTGGCAAAAAAAGTTGTTTTAATATGGGGTTCTCGGTGGGTGATTTATTTAATATATAGAACAAGATACCTGTTCCTCACCCCCTTATAGAGACAACAATCAAAAAGGAGATTAATTTTAAAAATTATGTAGACATAAACATAGGTTAGATGTAGATGTAGCTATATCATCTTACAACAGTTCGCTTAGTAAACATTCAAAGTTACAACAGCACTGAAAAAAAGTGACTTACGACTGCTTTTCACACTTAACGACCGTTGCAGCATCTCCTGAAAGTCGCCCAGCTGTCTTTCATGTCAAAGTAGGACTAGAACTCACATTCTCCTGGTGAGTGGCCCAAAGTCACACAGCTGGCTTTCATCTCAAGGTAGGACTAGAACTCACAGTCTCCCAGTTTCTAGCAAGATGCCCTTACCACAACACCAAATTGTGTAGAGCCTTGGTGGCGCAGTGGTTAGAAACTAGTACTGCAGGCTACATCTGCTGACTGCAATTTGACAGTTCGAATCTCACCAGGCTGAAGGTTGACTCAGCCTTCCATCCTTCTGAGGTGGATAAAATGAGGACCCAGATTGTTGGGGGAAATAGGCTGACTCTGTAAATCGTTTAGAGGGGGCTATGAAGCACCGTGAAGCTGTATATAAGTCTAAGTGCTAATTGCTATTGTCTCTCTTTTCTGTTAAAAAAGAGACACTTGCACGAATTCCCCCTTTTCGATCAGCCAAAGGGAAAGTCCTTTGCTTGAGTAAGCAAAGACAGTATTGGGCTAATCTAGTGAAAAGAAGGACCAAAGGAGACATGATAGCAGTTTTCCAATATTTGAGGGGCTGCCACAGAGAGGAGGGGGATAAGCTATTTTCCAAAGCACCTGAAGGCAGGACAAGGAATAATGGATGGAAACTGAACCAGGAGAGATTCAACCTAGAAATAAGGAGGAACTTTCTGACAGTGAGAGCCAATGGAACAGGAGTTGCCTTCGGAAGTTATGGGAGTTTCATCACTGAAAGTTTTCAAGAGACTGGACTGCCACCTATCAAAAATGGTATAGGATCTCCTGCTTGGGCAGGGGGGTTGGACTAGATGACCTACAAGGTCCCTTCTAACTCAGTTAATCTGTATCTGACCAACAGATTTTGCCATTTTATTTTGCCTGTCAACATGCTAAATTAGAACCAATTTTGGTCAAGGGGATTTTGATGGAGGGTTTTTTTTTTAATCTGAAATAGTTGCAATTGCAACAGTTTTCTAAACTGCAGAAAGTTGTTTCGAAGCTGAGAAAGGTCTGTCATCCCATTTCCCCGCCTTCACTGACAAGCCTTCAGAATCATATTTGCCCCCTGGAGAAAGATGGGGTGATGAGTGGGTGGGGAAAAAAAACCCTCTGACAAACTTTGACTGGCGCTAGATAACCGGCTTAATCTCCCATTTTGACATTTGCAAATTCTCCGCAAGGTGAGCAGGAGGAGGGAGGCTGGGATGTGGCTCTTAGATTCCGAAAGCCGCTCCAGATCCCTGACAAGGCAGAGGTTTTCCAATTACGGATCAGCTCAGAACTTTTCTCGGGGAGACAAGACGCGAGGCAGAGTCAGAAGTGGGTGAAAATAATTTTTTATTTTTTTTGCAAATGCGGGCCATTCCGCCGTTTGGGTTTTTTCACGGTTCCCCTCGGCAGGTTTAAGGCATCCTCTGAAAAGAAAGGAAGGAAGGCCAAGGTAGGGTTAAATCAAAATTCAAGATAGGGGACAGAAGACAGGGGCTTGCAACGGTTCGGTTCGTTTAGTGACCAACTTACAATGGCGCTGCCGATTTATGAGTGTTTTTAATGAGTGTTTTGCAGCATCCCTCATGGTCATGTAGTCGAAATTCAGATGTTTGGCCACTGACTCATGTTTATGACCGCTGCTGGGTCCCAAGGTCCTCTTGTCCCCTTTTTTGACCTTCTCACAAGCAAAGTTGATGGAGAAGCC
Organism: Natrix helvetica; assembly: GCF_964273705.1. Classification (NCBI taxonomy): domain Eukaryota; kingdom Metazoa; phylum Chordata; class Lepidosauria; order Squamata; family Natricidae; genus Natrix; species Natrix helvetica. The sequence goes on from NC_138549.1 coordinate 169,881,433, forward strand.
AGGGTCACTTCACAAAGGGATTATGAACTAATCAGCTGCAGTGATTCACTTAATCTAGCTGCATTGGTCAATTGTTGTCCAGACTTCCTTCCTTCCTTCCTTCCTTCCTTCCTTCCTTCCTTCCTTCCTTCTTTCTTTCTGTCTTTCTTTCTTTCTTTCTTTCTTTCCTTGCCTCCTACGTGGGTTGGGAGTTGGGAGCTCCCATTGGTTCTAGTCAGTGGAGAGAGAAAAGACATCTATTCATTGGCTCTCTGTCTCTGTCTCTTTCTCCCCCTCTTTCTCCCTACCTCCTCTTTCTTTCTTTCTTTCTTTTTTCTCTCTCTCGTTCTCTTTCTGCCCCTCTTTCTCTCTATCTCCTCTTTCTTTCTTTCTCTCTCTCTTTCTCTTTCTGCCCCTTTCTCCCGATCTCCTCTTTCTTTCTTTCTTTCTTTCTTTCTTTCTCTCTCTCCCTCTCTCTCTTTCTCTTTCTGCCCCTTTCTCCCTATCTCCTTTTTCTTTCTTTCTTTCTTTCTCTTTCTCTCTCTTTCTCTCTCCTCTTTCTTTTTCTCTCTCTCCCTCTCTCTTCCTCTTTCTCCCTCTCCTCTTTTTCTCTCTCTTTTTCTTTCTGCTCTTCTTTCTCTCCTCTTTCTCTCCCCCTATTTCTCCCTATCTCCTCTTTCTTTCTCTCTCTCTCCTTTCACCCAATCGCCTCCTTCTTTTTCTCTTTCGCTTTCCCTTTCTTTCTCTCTCGCTTTCTCCCCCTCTTTCTCTGTCTGTCTGTCTGTCTCTTTTTTTTCTCTTCCTCTGCCTCTCTTTCGCCCTCCCTCCTTTAACATGTACATGGAGTCACTGGAAGAGATTATCCATTGGTTCAGGCAGGGCACGCTGATGTTCAGAGTACTTATGGTATCTAAATATATCTTTCCAGCTGAGCCAAGCTTCTTACACAGTAGAAGTCTTAACCTGAGTCTGGGGCACGGAGGCTGAGGATTAGAAGGAACAGGCTGAAACAGAATCCCAGCAAAATTCAGTTTCCATACTGGAATGTCTGATATTCTGTCTGCTCCAGTGGTGCCCCAGATGGAGTGACACTTCATCTGATCGAACAGTTTGCAATTTGGAAGTCTACTGGACTCGTGGCTTCATGGCTAGGCAAATGCACAGAGTATGAGGAATAAACAGGGTGAATTAGAAGTTCAAGTAAACGAGGGCAAATACGATATTGTTGCCATTACAGAAACTTGGTGGGATGAAACCTACAAATGGAACATACAGCTAGAAGAATTTAAATTATTTAAAAGAAATAGACCAAATAAAAGAGGAGATGGAATTGCACTATATAGAAGAAATAACTATCTTGAATGCATTTGGGTCAATATTAAAGGTTGGGGGGGGTGACATTGCCATAAGTCTATACTACAGGCCACCCAACCAAGCAGAGGAAGAAGATGAACTTTTTGCTAGTCAGCTAACTAAGGTATGTAGAAAGCACCCCACAATAATAATGGGGGATTTTAACTACCCTGTCATCAACTGGGAAACAAACTCTGCACCAAGTGAAAGATCCAACAGGTTCCTAACAAACCTAGCAGACAACTTTGTTTCCCAAAAAGTAGAGAAGAGAACAAGGGGGTCAGCCATATTGGACTTAATTCTCACTAACAGAGAGGAAATGATAGAAAGTGTTGAAGCCACAGGAACCCTGGGAGCAGGTGACCATGCAATATTGGAATTCAACTTTATGCAAACACAAATAGTAGAACAAAGTCAAACTAGAGTCTTGGACTTTAAGAGAGCTAATTTCAATAAACTGAGAGAGAGTTTGGGAAGAATCCCATGGATGAGAATCCTCAAGGGGAAACAACTCAAGAAGCTTGGGAAATTTTGAAAAATGAGATTACAAAAGCCCAGTCTAGCACAATACCAATGAAGAAGAAAAATAACAGCTCCCAAAAGAAACCAGCATGGCTGCATAAAGAACTCTTTGACAAATTGAAAGACAAAAAAGATAAGTATAAAAAGTGGAAAAGGGGGGCAGGGACAAAATTAAGGCAGAATATCAGCAAATAGCCCGAGCATGTAAAGATGAAGTGAGGAAAGCTAAGGCTCACAATGAAGAAAGGCTTGCCACAAAAGTAAAAAATAACCAAAAAAGCTTCTTCCAACATATTAAAAACAAGAAAAGAGTTAAGGAAACAATTGGTCCATTGCTGGGAGAAAGTGGCAAGAAGGTGACAAGCAACAGAAAGAAAGAAGAACTATTTAACTCATGTTTTGCATCTGTCTTTACACAAAGGGATAAAACAGTCCAACCTATCAAACACAGCACCACAAAAATCAGATTAGGAACACAAGTTGAAATAGAGAAGAAAATGGTAAGTGAGCACTTGTCTACCCTAGGCAAGTTCAAATCACCAGAACCGTATGGATTACACCCCAGGGTTCTGAAGAAACTGGCAGATGAGATCTCAGAACCACTGAACTATATCTTTCAGAGATCCTGGAGCACTGGGGAACTGGACTGGAAAAGAGCTGATGTGGTTCCCATCTTCAAAAAAGGGAAAAAAACAGATCCAGGAAACTACAGACCTATCAGCCTGACCTCAATACCAGGAAAGATTCTGGAAAAGATAATCAAGCAACAAATTAGCGAACACCTAGAAGTAAACAAAAGTAATAGCCAAAAGCCAACATGGGTTTGTCAAAAACAGATCATGCCAGACTAATCTTATTGCATTCTTTGACAAAGTAACAAAATTAGTGGACCAGAGGAATGCCATCGATATAATTTATTTGGACTTCTGTAAGGCATTTGATAAGGTAGACCATAACCTACTACTAGATAAAGTAGATGAATGTGGGTTAGACAGCATCACCACCAGATGGATTCGTAACTGGCTGACCAACCGCACTCAACGTGTAGTCCTCAATGGAACTGCATCTTCATGGAGGGAAGTATGCAGTGGAGTACCCCAAGGCTCTGTTTTGGGCCCAGTACTCTTCAACATCCTCATCAATGATTTGGATGAGGGAATAAATGGGGGACTCATCAAATTTGCAGATGACACCAAGCTGGCAGGAATAGCCAACACTCCAGAAGATAGGCTTAAGATACAGAAGGATCTTGACAAACTTGAACATTGGGCACTATCTAATAAAATGAAATTCAATGGTGAAAAGAGTAAGATTCTACATTTAGGCAACAAAAACGGAATGCACAGGTACAGTATAGGTCAGCAATGGCGAACCTTTTTTGGCTCGCGTGCCATAAGTGGGGGGAATGCAGTGGGGTAATGTGCGGGCATGCCGCACCCATAATGCAATGCGTGACCATGCTGGCTCAGGAATTCTGGGAGTTGAAGTCTTCCAGTCATAAAGGTGCCCTGATACCCCCACCTCTGCTTTAGAGGATGGCAACGGACATAGATCTGCCTTTGAAGGCTGTGATTCAAAGATATTCAGATAGTCCTTAATTTACAACTGCAATTGCGCCTGGAATTACATGGCGGCCATAAGTTGAGGCATCACATGATTGAATTTGAAGAGACAAACACTGCACTTGTTGAGCGAATGTGGTGCATTTTATAAGGCAATATCTTAAGGATATCTATTTTCCACAATGGATGTTTATTGCCAGAAAGCGGGAGTAAACACCAGAAACCAGGCAAAAAAAATGTTGCAGAGCATGGTTATGTGGCCGTAGGATGCTGGCCATAAAGGTGAACCAGTTGCCAAGGGTTCAAAATGTGATCCGTGTAATTGTGTGTGCATGTGTGTTTACCCACAGCCATCATAAATCTGAAAACAGGCCAGAAGTAGTTCTTGGGCGGTCCATAATAGCTTTGGATGGTTATTTAGAAATGCAGTTAAATTACATTTTAGAAGAGCCAGTTTGATCTAGTGGTGCTTGCGGGGGGGGGGGGGGAACGACAGGGGGTTGGACTAGATGACCTACAAGGTGCCTTCCAACTCTGTTAATCTGTTAATACTACAAAGTGGGAGAACATGAGTTCTAGTCCCACCTTATTCATGAAAGCCAGCTGGGCGACTTTAGGCCAATCACCAGGAGACTGGGAGTTCTAGTCCTGCCTTAGGCATGAAAGCCAGCTGGGTGACTTTAGGCCAATCATCAGGAGACTGGGAGTTCTAGTCCCGCCTTATTCATGAAAGCCGGCTGGGCGACTTTAGGCCAATCACCAGGAGATGGTGAGTTCTAGTCCTGCCTTAGGCATGAAAGCCAGCTGGGTGACTTTAGGCCAATCACCAGGAGACTGGGCGTTCTAGTCCCGCCTTAGGCATGAAAGCCAGTTGGGTGACTTTAGGCCAATCACCAGGAGACTTGGAGTTCTAGTCCCGCCTTATTCATGAAAGCCGGCTGGGTGACTTTAGGCCAATCACCAGGAGACTGGGAGTTCTAGTCCCGCCTTAGGCATGAAAGCCAGCTGGGTGACTTTAGGCCAATCAGCAGGAGACGGTGAGTTCTAGTCCTGCCTTAGGCATGAAAGCCAGCTGGGTGACTTTAGGCCAATCAGCAGGAGACGGTGAGTTCTAGTCCTGCCTTAGGCATGAAAGCCAGCTGAGTGTCTTTACTAGGCCACTCTTTCTCAGTCCAACCCAAAAAATAGGAGGAGGAAAGTGTTGGATATGTTTGCCATCCTGAGTTATTTATTAAAAAATAGTAGTATTGGGATTGGGGTTTTAATAGTATCATAGGAAATACTTTACCCCACAGGCACAACTTACATATTCCAGTCGGACCTTTAAAAAAAATTACAGGATTAAACTTTGAAATAAGCAGCCATAATGATGGTGGCTCAGTGGCTAAGATGCTCAGCTTGTTAATTAAAGAGGTCAGCAGTTCTGCGGTTCGAATCCCTAGCGCCACATAATGGAGTGAGCTCCTGTTGCTTGTCCCAGCTTCTGCCAACCAAGCAGTTTTGAAAGCATGTAAAAATGCAAGTAGAAAAATAGGAACCACCTTTGGTGGGAAGGTAACAGCGTTCCTTGCGCCCTCGGCGTTTAGTCATGCCGGCCACATGACCACGGAGACGTCTTCGGACAGCGCTGGCTCTTTGGCTTTGAAACGGAGATGAGCACCGCACCCTAGAGTCAGGAATGACTAGCACTTATGTGCAAGGGGAACCTTTACCTTTACCTTAATGATGGGATACTCTGTCTCCCTTCTCTTGCCCTTCACCCCAATAATCTAGTCTGTTTCTTTTCTGCCCTGGTTTAAGATGAAGAAAAAAAAATCTAAAATCATATTTGTATAGTCTTAACACTCTCCCACACTGAAATGAAGCTCAGTTTTAATCTGCTGTCAGGTTTTCTTAAACATTCAATCCATTTTATTCTAGGCAGGTCTCTTTTGATTCCTTCTGGTTTAGAACATAGCGGCGTTTGGATGTTTTCTACCATCTCCGGCTGTGATATCCCGTTGTAACATCGGCGGTCTTGCCTTTTATTTATCTTGGGTTTAGATTGTTATTTATTGGTGCTCTTAGTCCCAGCCGCAGGCTGGCTTCCCTGGGAACGCACTGCATATATATGAACTAAATTAATAAACAGCACAGTAAATAAAAATATGGAGACCAGGGATATTAAAATCATATTTAAGGGAGATCGTTCCCAGTTCTTCAGAAGAGGCTACAGCCAAAGGAAGATATTGGAGCTAACTGGAAATTTAGGTGCCAATCAAAAATGTGTCCTGGAAGAGGGTTACGGAAACTGTTTCTACACTGTCATTGTTTGTTTATTAAACATTATTCGTTTGTTAAATTCAGTCACCACCCATCTCACTGTCATGCAATTCTGGCTGGCTGTACAATACCGGTAGTCTTCGGCTTATGACCATAATTGAGCCCCAAAATTTCCGTCGCTAAAGGAGACACTTGTTAAATGGATTTTGCCTCATTTTACAACCTTTCTTGCCACTTGTTGTTAAGCAAACGACTGCAGTTGTTAAGCTCGTCACACGGTTGTTAAGTGAATCTGGCTTCCCCATTGACTTGGCTTGTCAGACGCCTGCAAAAGAGGATCACATGACCCCAGGACACTGCAACCATCTGTGTGTGTGTGTGTGTGTGTGTATGTGTGTGTGTGTGTGTGTGTGTTTTCCAGCATAACTCTGGAATGCCTGGAGAAATTTCAACCAAACTTGGTGCACAGATGACTTACCCTCTGGAAACAAATACTGTAGGGGGTAAGACACTCTCCCTAACACCCCTCGGGGTGTGTGTTCTGTTAAGATACAGCTTGTTGTGCCTTTAAATGGCTTCTACTGTACTGCCTTAAAATGGCTTCTGCCGTACAGCGCAGTGGAGTTGCCATGGTAACGGCTTCACAGTACTCCACAAGGAGGCTCCCTCTGGTAAGGGGGGGAAATCCAACATTAGAAATTGTGTCGGCGTTCATGGAAGGTGTTGGGATAAATAAATACTCGGGCAGCACCGAGTTATCACTGGTCATAAATATGAGTAAATATGCCAAGCGTCTGAATTTTGATCACCTGACCATGGGGATACCGCAACGGTCATAGGTGTGGGGAAACGGTCCTAAGTCACTTTTTCCAGTGCCATCGTAACATTGAAGGGTCATTAAATGAACAGTTTGTAAGTGGAGGATTACCTGTATTTGCTGATTAAGCTGTATTCATTTATGAAATGTATTCACAGCCCATCTGTCACTGTCAGGCAACTCTGGGTGTCTGAACAATTACAATTGCCAACAAAACAAAGAACATAGAATGTAAAAACAAGACAGACATTAGATTAGGGGTTTCCGACCTTTTTGGACCTCACAGGGACCATTAAATTCATAATTTTAAATCCCATGGACCACTAATATGGTCACCAGCCTCTCGTCACCCTTCCCCTCTATGCCACTCCTCACCTTTAAGGCCCCAACAAGGAGCAGTCGCTGGAGCTAAGCAGCCAACATGAGTTGGCAAAACAGCTGGCTCTGCCTTTGGAGAATAGCTTGACCTGCTCCTTTCTGTGGCAGCCCCTCAAATATTGGAATTCTGGGTCTCCCATGGTCCTTCTCTTCCCTAGACTAGACATACCCAGTTCCTGCAACCGTTCTTCATCTGTTTTAGTCTCCGGTCCCCTAATCGTCTTTGTTGCTCTTCTCTGCACTCTTTCTAGAGTCTCCGCATCTTTTTTTTATAGTATGGTGATCACAACTGGATGCCGTATTCTAGGGGTGGTCTTCCTAGGGCTTTGCAGAGTGGTATGATTACCTCCCTTGACCTTGATTGCATCCCTCTGTTAATGCAGCTTAGGATCCTCTCCTTCAACAAGCAGACATTTTGGGCTCTGTCGTGGTCGTAAGTCGAGGACTACCCGTACCTGTGGGTTTTGTTTTTCTTTGGTTTAAAAAAAGAAATGTATTGGAATCTGCCTGAAACGGGAAACGCAGCAGCCAAATAAAAGGAGATTTGAGTCCTGCCAATGCAGGAGCAGCTGGGGGGGGGGGGAGAGGGAGAGAGAGGGAGAGGGGGGGGGCAGAGGCATTCTCTTGGCTCCACCAATTTTGGGGAAGGACTTACTCCAGCGCTGTGAGCTGCCTGCTATTGTGCCTGGGTGAGGGAGGGGGAGGATGGAGGAGAGGCTTGGGCAAGGGGGAGCGTCGCCCCCTTTCCTTCTCCCTCCCTCGTCCCCTCCCTCGTCCCCCTCGGTTGGATTTGCTGGGCAAAGGACCGTTAGGAGCGAGGCGAATGAAAGCGCTGCGAATGGGGGAAAACGGCGTTTGAAAAGGGCTTGGGGTCGATACCGCGCAGTCTTGGGAACAGCCTTGCTCGCCCAGCCGCGAAGAGAGACGGACGGGAACCTCTGAGAATTCCCCCCTCCCCAAACGGGGTATGTGTATGTGTGTGTTTGGGGGGGGGTGTCAGACCAGAGAAAGTGAGTGCTTTGGGGGGGGGGGGGCTAAATGGTTCTTTCTTTATTGCCACTTTTGAGAAAGGGGGTGGGGGAATTCCAATTACAGGGAGGTTGAGGGATAAAGGAATGGGGGGAGCCCCCCAGTAAATCTGCCGTCGTTTGGAAAAGAAGGAAAGAATCGACGTTCGTTTTATTTGGGGCAGGGGGGTTCGATCCCAGGGCTCGACGTGTAGAGGAAGAGACGCGCCTAGGTGGGGTGGGCGAAGGCTGCGGAACGAAGAAGGCGGCGGGGGTCTAGGGGTGAAACGGGGGTGAGAAAAACGGGGCGCGTGCAAAAATGGATGCTGGGCTCCGTGCACGCGTGTTCAAATCTGCGTTATTTAAGAGTGCGCCGTTGGAGGAACGCGTGCTTCTGCTTATGTGTGCACGCCGGGGTGTGTATATATATGTGTGTGTGTGCTTAGATACGCGCGCACCTGCGCGTGTAATTTGGCAATTGCTAATCTAGGGGAGAAGGCTTGGCCTTGGAAAGACGGACGTGGCGAATTTTAATCGGGATTTGTTTTGGGAGGGTGGTGGTTATGACCCTCCCCCCTTAAATCAGAGAAAGTCCGATTCAGAGGGGTTTGGGGCGGATACAAGACCGACCACAAGAATTTTGTTTTGTTTTTAAATATTTTTCCGCCTCTCAAACAAGCTTGAAGGATAACCAGCCCTTGGCGGGGTAGGGAGAGGATGCGCGGGGCGCTAGGTTCTGCGGGGGTTTGTTTGTTTGTTTGCCGGATTTTTTTTATTTTTAAAGATTTAGGATTTTCTTACTGGCAGGACTCATCGCCACTCTGGATTGCTGGGAGGGGTCCCGACTGAAGCTAAAGCGCCTTTCTTCCTCCCGCGGTGGGAAAGAAAGCTTGGTTCGCGCAGCCACGGTCTCTTTGTTTGAGGAACAGTTGGTGGCCGGATGGAGGATGTAGAGGGAAGAAGGAAGGAAGGAAGGAAGGAAGGAAGGAAGGAAGGAAGGAAGGAAGGAAGGAGAGAGGGAAGGAAAAAAGAACGAAAGAAAGAAAAAAGAAAGAAAAGGAAGGAGAGGGAAGGAAGAAAGGAAAGGAGAGAGAGAAGGAATGAAAAGGAAAAATGAGGGAAGGAAGGAAAGAAGGGAAGAAATAAGAAGGAAGGGTTAGGATTAAGAAGGAAAAGGGAAAAACGAGCGGGAGACGTGGAGAAAGAGTGAGAAAGACAAAGAACGAATCAGAGGAAGAAAAAAAGAGAAAGCAAAAAAAAAAAGAACGGAGAGAGGAAAATCTTCATGGAAATGGCCCTCTTCAATTGCAAAAAGAGCACATCTAAACCACCACTACCCCGGCTGGGCCGAGAGGGCCAAACATCTGGAGCTAAACCCTCATCTCCTCAACGCCAAACGAAGGAGCCCAGACTCCGGTTTGAAAACCGACCATAAAAAGGAGACCCCCAACCTCTCAGGTGGGTCAGTATCCCCTCCCTTTTCTCTCTCCCCCCTTTCTCGTCCTTCAGCCCCGGGGATGCTGGACCCCATTCCCCGGGAAATGTTCTTTCAGGCCTTCCCTTGATCCTGTCATCCAAAGCCGGGGAAGGAAACACACAAACTCCCAGAATTCCCCGCCCCAGCCAGCCTGTGGGACTTCAACTCCCAGAATTCCCTGCCCCAGCCAGCCTGGGAGACTTCAACTCCCAGAATTCCCCACCCCAGCCAGCCTGGGGAACTTCAACTCCCAGAATTCCCCACCCCAGCCAGCCTGGGGAACTTCAACTCCCAGAATTCCCCACCCCAGCCAGCCTGGGAGACTTCAACTCCCAGAATTCCCCACCCCAGCCAGCCTGGGGAACTTCAACTCCCAGAATTCCCCAGCCAGCTCGCTAGGAAATTCTGGGAGTTGAAGTCCCCCAAGCTTAAAGCTGCCAAGGTTGGAGACCCCAGGTCTGGAGGGGTCTCACCTCCAAGACTGGGGGCAGCTTCTGCCCTCCCCCCATCCCCCACCCTTCAGCCGAAGGCCTAGCTTTCCCACCCGCACCGAGAGGCCCACACAACCCATTTCAGCAGGACCGCGCTTCCCGCTCCCTCCAAGCCAGGCATCTTAAAGGGAAAACGTGGGAACGGATCCTTCTGTGGTTTGTTTGTCCATTCCCCTCGCTCTCTCGGGGAGGGGGGTCTTTTCATCCTGGTTGGCGAGCTGCTCCCCGTCTTGTGGATCGCAGCGAAGGAACCATTCGGAGATCCGTTCTGATCCAACCACGATCCGCCCGAATCTAAGCCCTTTTTAAGACCAACTGGTTTCCGTGGGACAGTTTTAGTACCTTATTATTGGGGGGGGGGGGGGTTGGGTTGCCGGTCAGTCCTAGAGGCGATCAACCCTGACTGCTCTTTAGAAGGCCAGATCCTGAAGAGGAAACTCAAAATACTTTGGCCACCTAATGAGAAAGAAGGACTCCCTGGAGAAGAGCCTCATGCTGGGAAAGATGGAGGGCAAAAGAAGAAGGGGACGGCAGAAAAGGAGGTGGTTGGATGGAGTCACTGAAACAGTCAGTATGAGCTTAAATGGACTCCAGAGGATGGTAGAGGACAGGAAGGCCTGGAGGAACTTTCGCAACTAATAACAAAAACAGACCTTGACTTAAAACCACAAATGAGTCCAAAATTTGTGTTGCTAAGTGAGACAGTGGCTCGGCATGAATTTGATGATTAGAGGACTGGAGATTAAAACATATGAGGAAAGGTTGCAGGAACTGGGTATGTCCAGTTTAAGGAAAAGAAGGAGGGAGGGAGAGACAGGATAGCAGTCTTCCAATATCTCAGGGGCTGCCACAAAGAAGAGGGAGTCAAACTATTCTCCAAGGCACCCGAAGGCAGGACAAGAAGCAATGGGTGGAAACCAACCGAGAAGCAACTTAGAACTGAGGAGAAATTTCCTGACAGTTAGAACAATTTACAATTTACGAGACTTTGCAACTAACAATAACAACTTGTTGTTGTTGTTGTTGTTGTTGTTGTTGTTGTTGTTGTTGTTGTTGTTGTTATTATTATTATTATTATTATTATTATTATTATTATTATTATTGCAATTTCTCATAAACGTACTCGGATGGAAAGCAATTGTTTTATAGCCACCGTCCCCTCGCCAACACACACACACACACACACACACACATACGGATCACGCTAGGTCAAAGCAGCTAGGCAGGTGAATCCGAGGCGTGCCAGCCGGGGTTGGGCAGACAAAGAAGCCGAAGGGGGGGGCGTAGTTTGGTGGTGGTGAGGTTGGTTTAAGGGGGGGGCGGTTTCTTAAGCGGGACGTACGGCTTTGCCCGGCCTGGGAAGGTCTCCCGAGGTGAGAAGGGATTTTCAACGACTTTAGCCTTTGGATTTCAAGGCGCCGCGGGAGGATTTAAGGGAGACTTCGAAGGAGTTCGTTCCGCGGTTGGATGGATTTGGGAGTACAACCAGAAGAAGCTTCGGGACTGACTCGGGGTGGAGAAGAATTGATCCAAAGTTCTTGAAAACAAACAAACAAACAACAAAAGCGGCAACCGCTGCGCTTGGCTCGGCCTGACTTCGCTCGTTGTATTCGAGGAGAAGGGGAAAGATTCCCCCCTCCCCCCTTCCTTGGTCTTGGGGGCGAAGAAAAGGGCGAGGGTGCTGCTGCCCAAAAGAACCGGACGAAGACGGTTTAAAAAAGAAAGAAAGAACCGGAGAAGAATCCTTCAATCCCCATCACCATCCAGTTAGAGCTGAAGAAGCTTCTTGGATGAGAAGCGAAACGTCCTCAAAAGAAAAACCAGATTGCTGCTGCTTCTTCTTCTTCTTCTTCTTCTTCTTCTTCTTCTTCTTCTTCTTCTTCTTCTTCTTCTTCTTATTATTATTATTATTATTATTATTATTATTATTATTATTATTATTATTATTATTATTATTATTATTATCATTATCATTATCATTATCATTATCATTATCATTATCATTATCATTATCATTATCATTATCATTATTATTATTATTATTATTATTATTATTATTATTATTATTAAGCGCCTTTCGGACAATTTGGAAGAAGGAGCCACATAACGGGATCCGCTCGAACTACCATGGACAGCGAAGCTGGGAGCCGCTGGGTTTTTGCGCGCGCGCCCTCCCCATTCCTTTTGGGGGCCCGCCGGTCCGTGACCCCCCCTCCCCTCCCTTCTCTCCCCCTCCCCGTAGCTGTCGGGGGACCCGAGGTGGTCCTTTGGTGCTCTCTGAGCTTGGCGCTGCTTTTCCTGAGGCGTTTCGTTAGCCAAATTTGGGTAACCCTACCAGGGCTGGCGATTATTTCAGCCTTTGAGGTCTATCCATAATTCTTCTCGGTTTGGAGGGACTAGGAAGAGGGCGTAAGGATCCCGGGTCCCAAAAGGGCTCTTCCATCACCACCCCCTCCCCCGCCAAGATGCGGCTGAACCGTAGGAAGCCGGCCGGGGTCGCTTCCCGCCTCCCCCGAAGAATATGCTTGCCCTCCTCTTTTTTTCCGGCTTCCCCCCCCCCCCCCAAACCTCCGCGGTGCCTTTCCAATTTCGTTTGCAGCTTTTTGGGGTGGGGGGAATCCTACTTGCAAGGGAAAGTAGAAGGGCTATTTCGAACAGGGTCCCCGACGGATGGATGGACGGACAGACCGCTTTCTTTTCTTCTTTTTCTTTCTTTTTTCTTTTCTTTTCTTCTTTTCCTTTTCTTTTTTCTTTTTCCTTTTCTTTTTGGGGGGAAAAAAGGGGGAGGAAACGCTTTCCCCGTCCGGAGGATTCGCCAAAATCTGCTGTGGATTCTTAACGGAGTGGTGTTTTTGTTTTTTGTGTTTTTTAACGGAAAATACTTAGGAAGGATGAAGAGGAAAGAGATTTTAACGAATGTATGCTGGTTTTTCATGAGGGGCTTTTTTTCCCTCCCTACCCGGATCTCAGACTTTGCTGGTTGTTTAGGCGCTTCGGGCGCTGGAAAAAAAAAACGAATTCTGTATTTCTTCCTTAGCCAGAAACTGTGGCTGAAACCGCGAAGCCTTAAAGAGCCGTTCTAGATCAGTGGGCAGAGTTAATCGGACCGAAAGATCAACCACGCAGGCATTTTTTTTGTTGTTCCTGGAACTGGATTGAACTCAAAGGGAATCTAAGGTATTTGGAGCGCCTAGAATTTTCCCCCGAATGGATTATACAGAAAAAAACATGGGTAGGATACGTGGCTGCTTTAAGGACATTTTATTATGGGTTTTTTTTTCTGGGATATTTCTATCCGTTATTCCAGATGTGTAGGAGTACACTGGGAATTCTAGGCCTGCGGGTGATGAGTAATATAGTCCAACATTCATTGTCTATGGAGATTCTCGTTCATCCAGGTCTTGGTTGTCCTAAAGGGGGGGGGGGGTTTCAAAAGGCAACTGGACTTTCTTTGTTTTTCCTTGAAGGTGTTTTGCTTCTCATCCAAGAATTGAAGAAGTTTCTTGGGTGAGAAGCGAAATGTTTTCAAGGGTTGGGGGAAACCAAGAAAAGTCCAGTTGCCTTTTGGAAAAGAACCTTTGGTCCAACATATATGAGAGAGAGACAGACAGAGAGACAGCGATTGTGGCCTGGATGTGCCTTATACTGGAATGAAAACGGAATAAATCTTTTTTTTTCCAAAGGCGTTGAGGAATCTATTCTTGAGCCTGGCAGAGGCAGAGGGGTTTGCTTTTCTTGAGCTGACTTGTGAATCAGGACAGAGAGGAAGGAAGGAAGGAGGGAAGGAACGAAGGAACAGGGATAGGAAGGAAGGCAAGTGAGAAAAAAAGGAAAGAAAATGGAGAAAGAATGAGAAGGATGGATAGAGGGAGGAGGGAGGGAGGAGGAGGAGAAGGAAGTAAGAAAAATGGGAAGAAGGAAAAAAAGGAAAGAAAATTGAGAAAGAAAAGGAAGGAAGGAAAGAGGGAGGAGGGAGGGAGGAGAACAAGAGAGGAGGAGGAGGAAGTAGAATAGGAAGAAGGAAAAAAGGAAATAAAATGGAAAAAGGAAGGGAAGGAAGGAACCTTCGAGGCTGGGAAAAAGAACTGTGTTCCTGGGTCATTCCCGTTTTAAGAAATCCAGGAGCCTCACCCCTCCCTCCCACAAAAACACACACAATGGGGGTAAATCCCCCCCCCTCCTCAGTGCTTCCTCGCCTCCCATTTCCCACCCACAGTTTGCAGTAGGGAAGTTAGAGGCGGTTTAACATTTTTTTTAATCCTGGGAGGAAACCTAAGCCTTGGCAAGTAAGTTTCTTTTCTTTTTTTTCCCGCCACACCTCCCTTCCCCTCCTCCCAATTCGCCTTTTGTTATTTTTTTTTCGGATCCGTCTTGGCAGCCGGGGTCTTGCATCAGCTTCCTGACCTTTTTTTAAAAAAAATATTTTTTTTAAATCGAGTAAGGAAAGGGATCAGGCTTATCCTTCTCAGGGCTTGCTTGCTTTGGTCGAGATTCACATCGCTGAAGGATTTCAAGGGGAAAAAAGGTGAAAAGGAATAGATTTTTCTCCTTCTCTCCCCGCTCCCCACCCCCACTCCCTCCCACCCCACTCCGCGCGCTTCTGATGACAAATCCGAAGAATAAATTAGTCCCATCTCCGGCTTCTTAAAGGCTGAAAGGAAAAGAAGAAGAAAAAGAAAGAAAGAAGGGGAGGAGGAGGAGGAGGAGGAGGAGGAGGAGGAGGAGGAGAAGAAGAAGAAGAAGAAGAAGAAGAAGAAGAAGAAGAAGAAGAAGAAGAAGAAGAAGAAGAAGAAGAAGAAGAAGAAGAAGAAGAAGAAGAAGAAGAAGAAGAAGAAGAAGAAGAAGAAGAAGAAGAAGCATTTTGCACTGGAAAGTCAAAATGTTTTCAAAGGGGGAAAAAAACTAAGAAAGGTCCAGTTGCTTTTTGGAAAAGCATCTTTGGTCCAACATGAGAGAAAGAGAGAGAGATTGGGATTGGGGTTTTCTTTTCCCCAGCCAGCCTGAGACCCAGTAAACTCAGAAGAAGGCGGCACTTTAAAGCTTTTCCCAACGTGGCCAGAAATTCTAGCTTTCAGATTTGGGGGGGGGGGCAATTCCACCCACCTCCAGCAGAATCTCGATCTGCAAATATCGAAAAGAGCAGCCACCCTTGGGGTTGATTTTTGTTTGTTTTTTGCTCTGCAAATGGATCTATTTTACAACTCGCAGAGAAACACAGACACACATACAAACGATAAACCCGGATCTGCAGAGTTTCGGCGAAGGAACGTGGTGGGGAAAATAATTCGAACGGCTTCTCCTCCTGCGTCGCAAAACCCACACAGACTTCAAGACTAGGGCGGAAGAGAGAGAGAGAGCGGGGAGGGGGCTCGGTATAGGTTGCCGGGTCTTGATTGATTGGTTGATTCGGTTTTAAAGGGGGGGGGGATTTTTTTTTCTCTCCCGCCGGATAACAAAAAGGTTCTGCCGCCGCGAGTCTCAGCCCAGAGCCGACGACTAAACCGTTTCGCAGAAGTGAGGACCCGCGTCTGAATGCAGAAGCAGGCAAGATATTTGAGGGGGAATCGCGTTTAGGATAACTTGCGACGGGAAAGGCCTGGGTGAGGTCGGAGCGCGTCGCCCTGGCCGGTTACGGGCCGCGGGATTGTCCATCCGTCCATTCCTCCACCCCCACGTCCGTCCGTCCGTCCATTCATCCTTCCTTCCATCCTTCCTAACTTCCATCCTTCTTTCTCTCCCTTCCTTCCTTCCTTCCTTCCTTCTTTTCCTTCCTTCCATCCATCCATCGTGAGAGAATCGTGAAGGAGCCCCGCCGCGAGTCGGGTGGGATCCAGCCACCTTGCGCCTCGCCCATCGAAATCAACAGGGCTGGCTCCGCCGACGCCCAACCTCAGCCGAAGGGCCGGATGAATCCCATGGAAAGCAACATCTCAAGGCTGACGCCGGGGAAGGCGCAGTGGCAGGGAGGGGGAGAGGAGGACGCGGGTCCGGATTGTGTCCGGGCCCCGGCACAAGTAAGGCCTGCGGTGTGTGGGGGGGGAGCTTTTGGGTCCAGGGATTTCAACAGGAGAAATGGAGGAGGGCCGCTAAAACTGTGTGTGTAAGGAAGAGGGGGGAGGCTTTTTCGCAGGATCTATGCAGTAGATCTCTTTCTTTCCCTGCTTCGATTTGGCGAGGTAATTCTGGTCTGCCCTTACCTAGGAGTAGGACTCCTGAACGAACCCCAAGAATAAAGCGGACGGGGTCCCTAGTGGTTGGGCATCCCGTCCGGGTAGACGCCGTATTGGCAAGCTTTGGAGGGGGATCTGGTTGTAAGTTTTGCGCGCGTTCCTTGGGACGCCAGCTCTGTTGGACCGAGGGCGCGAATCCCCTGCGAGGAAACGCGTTAGTAGCGAGGACTGCGCTTAAGATACGCGCGAATGGGCGCGTTCAGACGTGAAGATCTGACTCAGCCGCGTGTATGAGCGAGCAAGCGGAGTCTCAGAGCCTCGTAGCGGTGTGAGCCGCCCGTGAATTGTGGTCTCACAAGCTGCTAGATGTTTGGGATTCGCACCGCAAACGGAGCCCTTAAAGGAACTCAAGCCGCCGAGTTCACCTCTCAAATATCAGGTTCAACACGAGAGTTGAGCACACGGGTTGTGTGCAGCCGCCAAATTGCAAATAATTTCATTTTGAGGGTTATGTGGAGCCGGGCCGGGTCTTGCAAAACAGGGAGGGACGATACCCGGTGTTTTCCCGGCGGTTTTTTTTTGGGGGGGGGGGGTTGAGCCGGAGATGACCGCAGGGGGTCCCTTCTTGGTTCCTTGCTCGGTGTGGCCAATTCTTCGCCTCAAGGCCGCGACTGCGAGGTCCCGAGCTGAAATGACCCCTCGCGGATGGGGCGCGTGGGGGGGGGCGGTTTGAGAGGTTGGGAGTCGTTGGGAGGAAACGCAGAACCGGGTTCCGCAGCCCCCCTCCCCTCCTCTCTCATTTTATGCCTTATTTCTTCTCGCCCTTCGTCCTCCAGTCCCTTCCCCCGTCTCTCTTTGCTTTCCTACGTCGTCCTCCTCTCCTTACTCTCTTTTCCATCCCTTTCTCTCCTCTAATCGGCTTTTCAGACGCCAACGTATCTTCCCCGGCCTTCGCGGGACACCTGCGTTCCCCGTCAGCCTTTCTCTCTTCTGCCCCCAACATTGGTGTCCTCTGCCCTCCCCCCCTCCCAGTATCATCCCTTCCCCCTCAGCCTGGCGACTTCCATCTCATCCCCTCCCACACCGCGATTCACACACACACACACACACACACACACCCCTTTCAGGCGTAATTCCTCTCTTTCCCTCCCACACATATTGACGGCCCCCTCCCTCTGCGCCCCCAACGCCAACCCCACCCTCCTCCTCTTCACCCTCCAGTTCTGCCCCCTCCGCAGCGACCCCCACGCGCCCTTCCCCCTATGCCTCCCTACCCAACCCGATGGACCCCTTCCCCCCCCCATGACCCTCTCCTCGGCATCCCTTCCGAACACGGTTGCTCCCTTCTCTCTCCCCCCCCCCACCACGTCCCTCCCCCGTTCCAAGAGTATCTTTAACAGCCGGAGGCGAACTTGGGCCCGGCCATGACGTCATGGCGTCCCGATGTAATCTCTGGCGCTGCCCGCCCAGCCGGCAGATGCGCTTGGAAGTCGGGCGGGAGAGCCGAGAGCGCTGGAAGCCGTAGAGGGGGGGAGGGGAGGACGAGAGCGAAGCAACCTTTTCGCTTGGATCAGCTGAACCCCTTGGCCTGGGGGCGGCACTCCCCCTCCCCCCCCCAGTTCATCACCGTCCTCCTCTCGAGGAAAGTGGAAAAATCAGCCCTGGGAAGGGAGAGGGGAGACAGAAAGAGAGAGAGAGAGAAGGCGCCTTCAGGGCTAGGCCAGAGAGCTGGGGAAAAGATGGGGAAGTGGGGTGGAAGGGTGAAGAAGGGAAAGGAAGGAGAAGAAGGGGGAGACAGAGCGGAAGGAAGGAAAGAAAGAGAAAGGAAAGAAAGAAAAAGAAAGAAAGAAAGGCTGCAATGGAGAGAAAGGGGGCCATCCTTTTGAAGGTCTCCCTCCACGCTTGCATCCTTCTTCCCTCGGCTGCACGTTCTCAGTTCTTCCTTAGACTCGGACTTTAAAAGCAGGAGGAGGAAGAGGAAAACTCCGAAGGGGCAAAATGGCAACCGCCTCACCAATCCGCACCGGTTTTTCTTTTTCTTTTTTCCCCCTTCCCGTTAAATCAAAGCTGCTCGAAACGGATAAAAAATACAAAGAGGAAGAAGAAGAAGAAGGAAGGGAGACGCGGCCCTTCAGATGCCACTCCGCCAGCCCAGGGCGCTCTTAGATTATCCCGCTTTTAATTCGAATTCTCTCCTGGAGGCGGCCGAAGAGAACATTCGGAGCGGCTCCTGCTTTCTCGCGTCCCGGAGGCGTTTTTGGTGGACTAAATCAGCGACCGGAGACAGAGATATATATGTATATATATTGTGTCAGTATGTAATTTTGGGAGCTTTCCTTCCTTCCTTCCTTCTTTCCTTTCTTCCGTCCTCCCTCCTTCCTTCCTTCCATCCATCCTCCGTCCCTCCTTCCCTCTCTTCCTCCCTCCCTTCCTTCCGTCCTCCCTCCCTCTCTTCCTTCCGTCCTCCCTCCTTCCTTCCTTCCATCCTCCTTCTCTCCTTCATTCCGTCCTCCCTCCCTCCTTCCGCCCTCCCTCCTTCCTTCCTTCTCTTCCTCTCCCTCCCTTCTTTCTTTCATCCTTCCCTCCCTGCCTTCCTTTCTTCCTCCCTCCCTCTCTTTTATACATGAGCATCCTGAAGCATCCCCCCCCCCCACGCCTCGATCGGAAGCGCTCCTGAAGGGCTCGCAAGCTGTTCGAACCTGCGGGTTGCAACGCGTGTGCGTGTGGACGGCGGGCGGTGGGCCCCGTCAGGAACGCAGGTCCTCTCCGCGCCTCCTTGTTCTGCATAGTCCAGGTGCGCGGATACACCCCCTTTCCCTGCCTACCTCTGGCGGCTGGGGGGGGGGACAGAAGGGGGCTGTTTCGAGAAAACGGGGAGAATGTGTGGGTACCGCTACGGAATCCGCTGGCAGAGCTTTTCTCGGGACGAAATTCAGGGCGCAGCGCGAAAACCGCTGCTTGTGAGTTCCGAGCTGAGATCGGGACGCCCCTCTGCAGAGAGAGGGAGGGAGAGAGGAGGGAGGGAGGGAGAGAGAGAGATGCTTGTTCTGAGGAGGGCGGGCGGGGAGGATGAGGAGGGAATATCCGAGGAGGCTTGGGATTGTGGTTGAGTAGCTGCTAGGGGTTGTTTCTTTGTTTCTTCTCCGTGCGGATCTGGAGAGACCAAGAAGCGTTCGGTTCCTTCCCGGCTGAGGATTTTGGTTCTACAAGAGAGAGGAAATCGCGCTTGGAGCGAAAGGGACCGGCCAGAACGAGGAAAGGGATTGGAGGGGAGGGGAGGGAGCATCCTCTGAGATTTTTTTTTTTTTAATATGCCTCTTCGAACTAAGGCAGGGCGGTTGCGGCTTTTGACCGATCGCCAAGGGCCGCTCTTGTAACGCGGCGGCAGGATTTGAAACGGAACGGTTGTAGAGAGCAAGGATCCGTGTCTCCTCTGTGCACGCACACACATTTTTTGTGGCACAGGCTTGAAAATCCTGCATGTGTGTGTTTGAAAGAGAGAGAGTACGCACGCGCACGCGCCTGTGCCCTCCTATCTATGTAATTTTGGGAGCTTTCCTTCCTTCTTTCCTTCCTTCCTTCCTTCTTCCCTCCCTTGACTAACTTCCTTCCTTGTCTCCCTCCCTTCCTTCCTTCCAGCTTCCCTCCCTCTCTCCCTCTCTCTCTCTCTGTCTTTCTTTCTTTCTTTCTTTCTTTCTTTCTTTATGCGTGGGTCAGATTGCACCTATTGGGGTCAGCCTGGACATTGTGCCAAAAAAGAAAAGAAAAAAACCCACCCGGAGGAAGCCATCTTCCTCTGGGGACGATGCTGAGGGGGGCTGCAGTGCGAGGGTTGTATCGCGCGCACACTGCAGTGGCGTATGGGGAAGGTGTAATGTGTGATTATCGCCGCATGTGATTAGCTGTGCTGCCCTCTGTGGGTGTGAGGAAGTGAGCCATCGCGAGTGGGCGTGAAGGGACCCGCTGCCTATTTCGGGCGGCTGCAGCCTATTTGGTGGAGGGTAGGGGGGGGGCGATCGGCACCTGGAATCGAGTGGGACGATGGATCGCAAGGAAGGAGCCGCTTGTTAGCTCCAACAGCTTTACGCCAAGCGCAATAGCGCGCGCGGGGCGGGGTGCGGGTGCGTGCGTGCGTGTGTGTGTATTAGGACGGTGCGTGGATTTCTGCAGGGCGCGTGAGGGTTGTGCCAAGGTGGGTGCTTTTTTTCCCCTTCTCCTTCCACATAGTTGTGGTTTAAGCTGGCATTCGTCCTAAGGAAGCGTCCGTGTCCTTTCTGCCTTGGTGTGCAAGCAAAGGCGGACTCTTGGGGTGCGCTGCGTAAATGGATGAATGGGATCAGGCTTAGCCCAACCTGCTCCAGCCTTTCTCCTCCATTGCACCTCCCTCTCCCCCCCCTCCAAACCCATACCTGAATGCGCGTCTCTTAGCTCGCCCACCACCCCTCCTGGGCCCTTCTCTGCGTGTTCACAGCGGACCTTGATTTAATGTCCATACAATTAAGGCACGCGGTGAATGCCAAGAGATCGGTTCTCTTGACAGCCTAGGTAAGACCAGGGGGGCGCCGCTGCTTCCCTCCCTCTCCCCCCCCCCCCAACACGGAGAGGTGTTGGCTTCCAAAAGGAGATCTGCTGCTCCCCTGTGGGATCTCCGCAAAGGCCAAAACGGTTGAGGATGGTCCACTACCAGCCCATATCCAAGGAGCTGAGAGATGATACCAGAAAAGGCAGCAGGGTTAAGAGCCAAACTCCGTTGGTTTAGGTTAACCCTGATTTAATTCTTTCCTTTTCTGGGTGTTAACCCTGATTTAATTCTTTCCTTTTCTGGGTGTTAACCCTGGTTTAATTCTTTCCTTTTCTGGGTGTTAACCCTGGTTTAATTCTTTCCTTTTCTGGGTGTTAACCCTGGTTTAATTCTTTCCTTTTCTGGGTTTTAACCCTGGTTTATTTCTTTCCTTTTCTGGGTGTTAACCCTGGTTTAATTCTTTCCTTTTCTGGGTGTTAACCCTGGTTTAATTCTTTCCTTTTTCTGGGTGTTAACCCTGGTTTAATTCTTTCCCTTTTCTGGGTGTTAACCCTGGTTTAATTCTTTCCTTTTCTGGGCGTTGAGCAGACCTACCCATCTGATTGGTTTGCAGTTGAATGGCGAGTGCCAATCAGAAGCAGGATTGTTTCAGGAACATAAGGTCAAGTTAAGCCTACAATTAACCTTGGTTTAATTCTTTCCTTTTCTGGGCTTTGAGCAGACCTACCCATCTGATTGATTGGCAGTTGAATGGCGAGTGCCAATCAGAAGCAAGGTTGTTTCAGGAACAAAACGTCAAGTTAAGCCTACAGTTAACCCTGGTTTAGTTCTTTGCTTTTTCTGGGTGTTGAGCAAACCTACCCATCTAATTGGTTTGCAGTTGAATGGCGATTGGTTCAGAAAATATAACCTCAAGTTAGGCCTATGTTGCTTTGCAAGGCTGTCTTTCATAAGCCCAGTAATATATTCCTACTCCAATATTTCTTTTTTAAATGAATGCTAAAGAGGTTTGAGAATGTCAACAGCATAGACCCATTTCATAGACTGGTAATACTGAGGCCCATCCTGGCTTTTTTCACTGCAGATGCTTTCTTACCTATTGTAAGAGATCACGTGCTCAGCAAACAAGGCATTTTCTAATCAAATCAATAAAATGTCCATTTGGAATAAATGTTTACCTCTAAACACAAGAAAGGCTGTTTGGCTGTCATTTTTTAAATATTAGTGACTATTTTTCATACTTAAAAGCATCCCCAATAGGACATTATTATCATTTTTTGTTGCTATGATTACTCCACTAGAAATATTCCTGTCTAAGTTGAAAATGAGTAGGCAAATTTATGGGACCTTATCTATCAATATCATCACCACTTCTGTTGCAATAATTTCTGTTTATTTTAAGTCTAAATACCGTTAGATGTAAGGTCCATTTCCTTTTCCTTCTATGCATATTTTCCCCATAATAATTAAAAAAAACATTAAATGTACTATATCTAAGTATATTCAAGACTGATAATGTTTTAATCGTTTTCTGTCCTTTCTCTGCAGGTGATTAAAATGGCTGTATTGGCATCTTGTCCTGATGACTTGCAATTAAAATGTATTTTTATACCATGTTCCTGGTAAGCATTATGCTTGCTTACATATACTATAATATTCTATAATATTATATATCTCCCTTTATTTATTTATCAGCACAAATACAACACAAATATAAAAAGGCAACATTAAAAATATGGTTTTCTGCCTGGATGGTCTCCTGCAGTGAGCTGATAGACAGAAAGGGGGAGTAGTGAGTTCCCTCCCATATTTGGGCATACCAGGGGTTGTAACACAGACACACACACATACACACAGTACTCCCCCTTTCTGTCCTTCGGCTCATTACATTATATATAATATATTATATATATTCTCGCAACTGCCTACCTATTATCCAGTTTGTTAATTACTTTTCAGCTGAGCATAGAATTCTGCATCAAATGCAATGTTTTTTAAATTAGGAGGCAGGTGTGAACTGAGACCTTCACCCTCTTAAGCATCCCAAAAATGCTGACTGATGGAAGACCCACATATGCACCTCAACAAACAGTAAAATCCATAAAAAATAAAAATATTTTGGCGTTCTAACTTACGTATCAGGTGGGTTCTTCATTGATTGCCATGTTTACGTTAGGAGGACTGACGGCAAAATTAATTTCTAGGTTGACTCTAAGGGTAATATAGAAAAAAGTAAACTACAGAGAGATACACTATGTAGTTCCCAAAATTTAACTATTAACTATTAAAATTTTCAATAAAAACTATTCTCTCTCTCTGACTCACTCTCTCTCTCTCTCTCTCTCTCTCTCTCTCTCTCTCTCTCTCTCTGTGTGTGTCTCTCTGACTCTGTCTCTCTCTCTGACTCTCTGTCTCTCTGACTCTGTCTCTCTGTGTGTGTATGTGTCTTTCTTTCTGTCTGTCTCTGACACTGTCTATCTCTCTCTGATTCTGTCTCTCTCTGTGTCTCTGTCTGTCTGTCTCTGACTCTCTGTCTCTGTCTGTCTCTCTCTCTCTCTGTCTCTGACTCTGTCTGTCTCTGTCTCTCTCTTTCTCTTTCTATCTATCATATATATATATATATATGTATGTATGTATGTATGTATATGTATATGTATATGTATATATGTATGGATGTTGTATTTGTGCTGATAAATAAATAAAGGGAGACTAGTATAGATCTATTTCAAGCTTTTTAGCTCTCATCAGCTAGCCATACCCTTACTGGGATTTGAACCTGGGCTGTATTACATATTAGGCAGGAGTCTTAGCCACTAAGCCACAGGCTCTCCTCCTTATCAGCTGAGCCAGGGAAATAGGTATTTATTTGTATTATAACCCCTGCATGCACATGCATATCATTTTATGTACATATATTTAATTCACAGCAAGAGAATGTCTTTGATAGCTCCTGATATAGTCAGTTTATAGGCAAATTTAAGAATAAAGGATCTATCTGTTGTATTGACAGTGGAACTCCCTTTACCGTTGTGTTGGTGTACATGTAGCAGCCACGTGTTGGGAAAGGGGGGGAGGAAATAATTCATTTCTTCAATTTTTTTGAAAAAAAAACCCCAAGGGGTCACCCCTATTGAAAACAATGCTAGACTAGACAGGCATGGATGTAACAAAATACTTGAACAATATCGTTAGTCTTTGAAATTGGTAGGGTATTTCACCACCCCCCTCCTCCTCCATGCAGGGTAAACATTTTCTTCCCCAAACGTTAAATGAAAATGTCAGGACAATTAATTTACATTAAGTCGTTATTCTGATTAAAAAGAACATAAGACCCATCTGCCGCAGTTCGTATGGTATCTATCTGCATCAAACAGTGCCACCTGCTGGTGAGGTAACAGTAAGACAGATTTTTTTTTTGAATCCTTAAAAATTGTCTGCATTGGCGGCTTGTGGTTTTTTTTTTGTTTTTTGTTTTTTTGGTTTTTTTGCAGTTTTTAGTGTTTGTGAGGCTCAGGAGATTGTGACACGGGGGTCTTGTCCTTCCAGAAAATAAAACCTTAAGAGAAACGTAGGAGCCTGGTTTCTGTTTTTTTCTCCTTTCCTCGTTATTTATAAACTTTGTATAAATATTATATCTAATGTAATAAATATTGTAATTTTTATAAAACCAAAGATTCTACGTCAATGCTTTCGTATCTATGTTGTGGTCTGGTTTAGCATCAATATAAGGATCAGAATTTACGCTCCTCTCATTTGTTGTCATGTTTCCTACTGTACTTCAATTCGATCCATTATTTCTAAGAAGTAACCAGAGGTGCTATTCAGCCAGTTCAGCCCGGTTCGCCCAGATTTCATAATGAGTGAATGGTACTTGGCTTGTGTGTGTGTGCGTGTGCGTGGGTGTTATATCAAAGAACCTGGTATGCCGAAATATGGGAGGGAGCATACTGCTTCCCTTTTGCCTTTCAGCTCCACCCTAGGAGCCTTCCAGGCAGAAAACCATTTTTGTGTTGCATTTGTGCTGATAAATAAATAAAGGGAGAGTCGTATAGATCTATTTCAAGCTATTTAGCTCTCATCAGCTAGCCATATCCTTACTGGGATTCGAACCTGGGCTGTTTTTACATGTTAGGCAGTTGTATTAGCCTCTAAGCCACAAGCTCTCCTCCCTTATCAGCTGAGCCAAGGAAATGATTAAGTGTTATGTCAAAGCACCTGGTATGCCAAAATATGGGAGGGAGCATATATATATTTGTGTTACTCAGCTGATAAGGAGGAGAGCCTGTGGCTTAGTGGCTAAGACCTCTGCCTAATATGTAATACAGCCCAGGTTCAAATCCCAGTAAGGGTATGGCTAGCTGATGTGAGCTAAATAGCTTGAAATAGATCTGTACTAGTCTCCCTTTATTTATTTATCAGCACAAATACAACACACACACACACACATATATCTATATATATGGTGAATATAAATAATTGGCAAAGCACGTCCCCCTATTACTCTAATGATGAGTTGAAATGAAGAGCCACATAGCTGCCAATGTTTCACTCTTGACACAGTCTTTCTCAAACAAAACTCCTTGTCCAGTTGATCAAAAGAGGCAATTGGATGTAATTCTGCGATGTGCAACTCTATAAGGGTTGTTGATGAGATGCACAAGATGGCTGAGACATCTTTCGGGGATCTATCCCAAAATGTTCCTCAGCTGGTAGAGGTAAAGCAAAAGAGGGAGGGAGAAGGTGAATGGAGGAGATTAAAGAAAGATCAGGTTGGTGAGCATCTGTTCATGAAGTCATTGGGATTGACCAAAGGCAGCATGTCTGAGGGTTAAACATACCTGTGGAAATTGCCCGCCCACCTGCCCATGCTCTGGGTTGTCCTATTCAGGCATGTTTTCAAGCCAAAGTGCATGCGTGGAGGGCCGAGCGCATGCGTGAAAGGGGCACATGCGCTGACCTTTGCGAACCGGTAGGGAAAGTAAGTGAATGCCACCCCTGAAGGTAACCCTCAACACACAACTACAAGGGAGCCCAAAATTTCTGTTGCTAAGCATGACAGTTGTTCAATGAATTTTGCCCCATTTTACCACCTTTCTTGCCATAGTTGCTAAATGAATCAGTGTGGTTGTTATGTCAGTAACACAGCTGTTAAGTGAATCTGGCTTGGAATTGAATAAGTGCTTATTCTATTCATTTTACCGACCTCGGAAGGATGGAAGGCTGAGTCGACCTTGAGTCGGGGAGGATCGAACTCCTGGCAGTGGGCAGAGTTAACCTGCAGTCCTTCATTCTAACCACTGTGCCACCACAAGTAACTGAAATGTGTAAGAATTACTATGGTGGGGGGAGAGGCAAATTATGGGTAGTTCTCGACTTATGAGCACAATTGAGCCCACAATTTCAGTCGCTAAGTGAGACTCTTATTAAGTGAGTTCTGCTTCACTTTATGACCTTTCTTGCCATGGTGGTTAAGTGAAGCACT
This sequence comes from Natrix helvetica, assembly GCF_964273705.1. Classification (NCBI taxonomy): domain Eukaryota; kingdom Metazoa; phylum Chordata; class Lepidosauria; order Squamata; family Natricidae; genus Natrix; species Natrix helvetica. Next base: position 169,907,455 of record NC_138549.1, read on the forward strand.
GCAGCTGTTAAGTGATTCTGGCTTCCCCCTTGGTTTTCCTTGTCGGAAGGTGACAAAAAGGGATCGCGTGATCTCGGGACTCTACAACCGTCATAAATATGAGTCCATTGCCAAGAGTCTTAGATTTGATCGTGTGGCCACAGGGATGCTGAATGGTCACAAGTGTGAAAAATGGCATAAGTCACTTGTTTTAGTGATGTAACTTCAAACTGTCACTAAACGAATCATTGCAAGTTGAGGGTTACCTGTCCTGTATTTTGATTTATCCGCCAAATTTGACCCAGGTCAGTTTGACTATGAAGTGGCCATTGAGAACTTCTATTTACATTGATTTCCATAGGATGACTATTCACTGGTTAAATGCTCTCACTGTCTGGAAATTTATAGAATATAGAATAAAATATAGAATGACAGAGTTGGAAGGGACCTCGGAGGTCTTGTAGTCCAACCCCCTGCTTAGGCCGAAAACCCTATGCCATCCTCAAACAAAGGGTTGTTTAATCTCTTAAAAACCTCCAGGGGTGGAGCATTTCTTGAGCTTGAGCAGGGAGTTGGACTAGAAGACCTCCGAGGTCCCTTCCAAGTCTGTTATTCTGAAGTGTGCAGAATTGCACTTTGAATTATACAGGTAGTCCTCAATTTCACACCCACAGCCGGGGCCTGGAATGTCTGTTGTTGTTTTTTGTGTGTGCCAGAATTGCCAAGTCACACAGTTGTTTTATGTGGGTTCCCTGTTGCCTTTGCTTGTTGGAAACCCGCTGGGAAAGTCACAGTTGGTGATCACATGACACCCCCCCCCCCACCTCTCGGAGACACTATAACCAGAAGTGGGGTTCGGGCAGGTTTGGGCGAACCAGTTGTTAAATTGCTGGCTGGCCCAGCTCCTTCCTGCCCCGTCCCTTCTAGGAGTCCCCACATACCCTGGTTTGGCTCCCAGGTAAGTGCAGGGAGGCCTACTAGGCCCAAAACAGAGCATGAGGAGGGGAGGGGGAGTCTACGCTGGAGAAAACATGGTGCTGAAATCAAAACTGGAGATGCTTTTTCTGAATTCTACTGACTAGCTCATGAAGACCTTTCTAATACCATGACGCCAGATAGAATGAACAAAGAACAATTGCTTTTGATTCTGTCCAAGCTTCCTTGGAGCCTTCAAATAAAGATCCCAATTTTTTTTAAAAAAAAATTCTTAACTATTACACAATTACAAGCTTTCTGAATTGTAAGAGATTTCAGGAGTGGGAACTTCAACGTTATTGCATGTTGTATGAAATGAGATGCTGTACTAATCCCGTGATGGTGAACCTATGGCACGCATGCCACAGGTGGGACGCAGCGCCCTCCCCGTGGCCATGCAAGCCGTCGCCCCAGTTCAGCTCTGTCGTGCATGTGCACGCCCCTCCCGCCAGCCAGCTGGTCGTTGGATCTCTGCCATGCATGTCAGGGGGCGGGGCGCATGCAGGGCCGTGCACGCATGCGTGGGGAGTGGGGCACATGTGGGAGGGCCACGTGGGGGGCAGGGGGCATGCATGGGGGCCACGTGAGCATTGCATTTTGGGGGTTCGGGCTCTTGATCCGGAAAAGGTAAGCCATCACTGTAAGCCATAATTCCCCCCCCCTTTTGGGGGGGGGATAGGATTATGTGTTTTGTGCAAGTTTACCAAGCATTTTCAGAGTTGGTTTGCAAAAATTATAAAGACCACAAGATGGCAGCAGAGACACCTGCGACTCTTTTCTGCCACCTAGTGGCCATGGAATTCTGCAGACCAGATCTGGTAGCTCTAGAGCAGGGGTGAGCAACTATGGCTCCCTTTAATGACGCATGGACTCCCAGAATTCCTGAGCCAGTCACAGGTCGTAAAAGGGCCATAAGTGCCCACCCCTGATCTGGATTAACCCAGATTAATAGGGTTAATATTAATAGAATATTCTAATATTCTAATATTAATAGAATATCTATAAACTCAGCCAGCACATTTTCTATCTTAAAGCTGGATAGCATGACACACCAAGGAAATTTCAGGACTGGTGGTTCCTGGTGCAGTCCCTCAAAAGATACTATCCAACAATTTTATATTTTCCATTTAACTGATTTTCTGTGATGAGAAGTTGAAAGCCACAAGGATTAAAAAAAAAGTATCAAAGGAGACTAGAAGTCTCTTGTCTTACCAGCTTTTGGGTTTGTGCGTAAGATTTAGCTTGTTGGACAAGCAGGCACAAAAACAGCCAGGGAAGTTATTGAAGACTGGGAAATGGGCCCCCTCATCAGTCAATCAACAGGAGTGTTGATTTACCACCAGCCTATCAAGTACTTAGAAGTAAATAAATAAACTTCATTCATAAGTTTAAGGTAAAGATAATGGTTTCCCTGTCCAGTCGTGTCAGACTCTAGGGTGCAGCGCTCATTTCCATTTCTTGGACGAGGGAACCAGTGTTGTCCAAAGACATTTTCCATGGTCGTGCAGCCAACATGGTGTCAGGGTTCCAAATAGCATCCAAAAATAAACCAGAGTCCAAGGCAAAGTATTGCTCAAAGTTCCAATTGATTAAGAGAGCCATGTTGGCACGTCTGGGAAAACCCGAATCTGAAAACTTCCCGGTTTTCCCCACCCAGTTGAAAGTTCAAGATCTTGCCCCCACACCCACAAGTCCATCACATGGTCCAATCTTCTACTGCCATGCTGGCAGTTCCACCCATCCAGTCCCAGTCAGTTGCAGAGGTGCAGAGACAATGGATGACCTTGGCTTTCTAGAAAGAATTTTGTTATGGCTACATCACATCCGACTCTGTATAATCCCCCCTCCCATTTTCCCACAATAGAAAATGCATAGTAGAAAAATAGAAAGTGTGGCAGGCCAAAAGAAAGATGGCTGCAGGCCTGACACGTGGATATACACCCAAGATGCAAGGGACGCTGTTACCTTCTCACCGAAATGGTACCTATTTATCTGCTTGCATTTGCATGTTGTCGAACTGCTAGGTGGGCAGGAGCTCACCCCGTTGCACAACGCTCGGGTCTTAAACTTTTCAGCTGACAAGCGTCTTTAACCGCTGAGTCATCGGGCCCCCTTGGACAAGGTTTAGCAGTTACAAAATAAAATAAAAAACAAAGATAGAAGATCCTCCAATGGAAACCAGGTAATGGTGACTGAAAGGGTGGGGAAAATGCTTAAACCTGGGGACACACGAGAGGAATAAAACACATTTACCATGGTCATATGAAACACCTAAGGTAGCTACTTTATTAGCTCCGTTTTTGAGGTTATACCATCACACCGATCCATGATCTAACTCAATGTACTACCTTGGTACCAAAAATGATGAGTACCAAACATTTTTTCCCCCCACAAGACATTCAATTTAGTGAGTCACAAGGCAGCCGACACTGACAAATTCTAGTGTGTTGATCAAGTACCCAACAAACAGCAAAAGCACTTACTGTATTTTTCGGAGTATAAGACGCACCTTTTCCCCTCAAAAAAGAGGATGAAAATCTGGGTGCATCTTATACACTGAATACAGCATTTGTGGCCTACTGAAACCCCACCCCCTTTGCAAAAATGGATGTGCAGAGGGGTTGGGAGGCTTGTAAAATGCTGAAAACGGGCCCGTTTCTTTTTTTAAAAAAGGCATGAATAGCGTTGGGGGGGGGTGCTTGCAGATTGCTCCTGGGGGAGGGTGGCCAAAAATGAGCAAAAAACAGCCCATTTTCCGCAAAAACGGGCCCATTTTTTGTCAAAAAAATTGCATGCATAGCCTTGTGGAGGCTTATAGAGTGCAGCTGGGGGGGCAAAAACAGCCCATTTTTTGCTCATTTCTGCCCTCCCCAGCCCCCAGGAGCTCTCTGAAAGGCATAAGGCTATGCACGGCCATTTTGGTGAAAGGGGCGGGGCTTCAGGAGGCAAAAAATGCTGTATTCGATATATAAGACGCACTCAGATTTTCAGCCACTTTTTTGAGGAAAAGGGGTGCATCATATTCCAAAAAGTACGGTAATCAAAGGGCTTTCGGATTCCTATTATGGCTCTGCCTGAAGGAGGTAGATCTTTGTTATGTAGAATAGATTGGCCCAGGCCTTAATGGCCTATTGACAAAGGTGGGGGAGGGTTGAGTTTCTGCCTCCCTTTTAGGGAAGATATTCTGCCCTTTTAATATTTCCTAAAATATCTCATTTTTCTAGGAGAGGCGTGGGTGCTAACTTCCCACACTTGTAATACTACATTCTAACCACCACGCCACTAAGGCTCTTTTACAACCAGTTGCAGCCTCCTGAGGTCACATGATCACGGCTTGCAATCATTTTGGCCAAGTTCCAGCACCAAAACGTCCGATTCACTTAATGACTGCAGGACTCTCTTAACAGCCCTTGTAGAACTGTTCTAAAATCAGCTCTGACTCGCCTCACAATCACAACCACTTAAAATAGAAATATGAGCCAGCAGTGTGCAGCAACTGCCAAAAAAGCCAACACAGTCCTAGGCTGCATCAACAGAGGGATGGAATCAAGATCACATGAAGTGTTAATACCACTTTATAAAGCCTTGGTAAGGCCACACTTGGAATACGGCATTCAGTTTTGGTCACCACAATGTAGAAAAGATGTGGAGACCCTAGAAAGAGTGCAGAGAAGAGCAACAAAGAGGATTAGGGGACTGGAGACTAAAACATATGAAGAACGGTTGCAGGAACTAGGTATGTCTAGCTTAAGAGAAAGAAGGACTAGGGGAGACATGATAG
>NC_138549.1:169912389-170017389 GCF_964273705.1 Natrix helvetica
TTTTTGCAGCGGTGGGAAATAGGGGGAATTCAAAAGGGGCCACCTGGGTGGAAGGAGGGTGTGGTGTCCTTTTCATTTCGACATCAGAGAAGCCCCTGCTCCGTTGGTGGCCCCTTTTTCACCCAATACTGAGTGGGTCCACACAGCATCTTGAAACCCCCTGTAGCAGAGGTAGATTCCTAACGGTTCAAACCGGTTCAGCCGAGCAAATAGTAACTCGGCTGGACATGCGCCCGAACCGGTTCTATCCAAAGTGGCGCCATCTTGATTTTCGGTTCTGCACATGCGCAGAACAATCTTCATGGCAAAAATGTATTTTTCCCCCTTTTGTAATGTTGTGCCAGGGGTGGGTTCCTGCCAGTTCTCACCTCTTCTATAGAAGAGGTTCCACAAATCTACAGGGCTGTTTAGAACCGGTTCCAGCTCCCTCCCCCCCGCCCGTCCGCACATCATCAAGATGAAGAGCGAAAGGAGGAATTCTGGGAGTTGAAGTCCACAAGTCTTAAAGCTGTCAAGTTTGAATACCCCTGGGTTTTTTTTTCTAAAGGGTTAGGGGTGCAAGGGTCTTGTAACTTGACAGCTTTAAGACTTGCACGCTTCAATGCCAGAATTCCTGAGCCAACATGACTAAAGGAGGAATTCTGGGAGTTGAAGTCCACAAGTCTTAAAGCTGTCAAGTTTGAACACCCCTGGGGGTTTTTTCTAAAGGGTTAGGGGTGCAAGGGTCTTTTAACTTGACAGCTTTAAGACTTGCGCGCTTCAATGCCAGAGTTCCTGAGCCAACATGACTGGAGGAGCAATTCTGGGAGTTGAAGTCCACAAGTCTTAAAGCTATCAAGTTTAAACACCTCTGGGCTTTTTTTTCCTAAAGGGTTAGGGGTGCAAGGGTCTTGTAACTTGACAGCTTTAAGACTTGGGTGCTTCAAATGCCAGAGTTTCTGAGCCAACATTTTGGTTGCTAAGCAAGAGCGTTGTTAAGTGAGTTTCACCACATTTTACAAGTTGGCCATGCCCACCCAATCACATGACTGCCAAGCCCCTCCCACTCAGTCACATGGCTGGCAAGCCACTCCTACCCAGTCACATGGCTGGCAAGCCACTCCCACCCAGTCACATGGCCGGCAAGCCACTCCAACAAAGCAGGCCACACCTACAGAAGAGGTTCTAAAAAAATTTGAAACCCACCACTGTGTTGTGCCCATGCGCAGACCTTTTTAGGGGCAAATGCGCACGTGTGCAGAACGACCAGTAATGCCGGCAGTAACCCACCCTGCCCTATAGGCACCGAGGCTATTGTTTTGATCTAGGCTTCCCCAGCAGCACGAAGCCGAGTCCTCGACCCGATAAACCCCTTTTATTTAATTGACAGTGAATTCTTCTCCAGCCCGTTTCTGGACTTCTGGTACTTCCAGTAGGCCCATTTATTCCCTTTCCAGGCTCTGGAGGCCTTCCGGAGGCCAGGAGCAGGCCTGTTTTTTTGGACTTCCGGTACTTCTGGTAGGCCCGTTTTTTGCCTGCCTCCTCTCACTTTCAGCCTAAGTGCTGTTTTTCAAGAACCAACTGGATTTTCTGTTTTTTTCTTTGAAGAGGTTTCGCTTCCCATCCATGAAGCTTCTTCAGTTTTGAAGAAGAAGAAGAAGCTTCTTGGATGAAGAACTGAAGAAAAACCAGAAAGTTCAGTTGCCTCCTGAAAAAATGCACCTTTGGGACAACCATGACCTGGTTCACTGAGAATCCCCATAGACACTTAGATACTGTAGTGAAAGAGGTACAATACAATACAATAGCAGAGTTGGAAGGGACCTTGGAGGTCTTCTAGTCCAACCCCCTGCCTAGGCAGGAAACCCATTACCATTTCAGACAAATGGCTATCCAACATGTTCTTAAAGACTTCCAGTGTTGGGGCATTCACAACTTCTGGAGGCAACTTCTGTTCCACTGATTAATTGTCCTCACTGTCAGGAAATTTCTCCTCATTTCTAAATTGCTTCTCTCCTTGATTAGTTTCCACCCATTGTTTCTTGTTCTACCCTCAGGTGCCTTGGAGAATAGTTTGACTCCCTCTTCTTTGTGGCAACCCCTGAGATATTGGAACACTGCTATCATGTCTCCCCATGTCCTTCTTTTCATTCAACTAGACATACCCAGTTCCTGCAACTGTTCCTCATTTGTTTGAGTCTCCAGTCCCAGTTTTATCTCCAGTTCCCTGCAGTACAACTGGGGGAATGTCCTAGGACCGTAATGGTGAACCTATGGCACACGGGCCACAGGTGGCATACAGGGCCCTCTCTGTGGGCACACGAGCCGTCACCCCAGCTCAGCTCCACTACGCATACGCGTGCCCCCTCCAGCCGGCCAGCTGGTTTTCGAGTCTCTGCCGCATATGCATGGGGGGGTGCACATGTGGGGAGGTCACGTGTGCATGCGTGGGGTTGGGGAAGCGGGGGATGCGTGCATTGGCAGGGGGCAGGGCACATGCAGGTGGGTCGCATGTGCATGCGCAGGGATGAGGGGAGCATGGGGGTGCATGAGGAGGGCGCATGGACATTGCATTATGGCCCATGACAACCAAAAGTTTAGCCATCCCTGTCCTAGGACCCAGGGGGTGGGGAAACGGGATCCAGGTAAGCCTTGGGCCAAATTGGGCCTTGATGTAGAGGTGATAAATGGGAAGAGTGCTTTAGGGACCAGGATCTGGCTGTCAAATACCTTCCAGGCAATTTTATGGGCGTTAAAGAGCCAAGGAATTTCTCTGCCTTCCCAGTTAACCTGGATGGTTGTGAAGGCGACTTTTGAGATCTACGTGGTGTTGAAAATTCCCACCAAACACTTTCCAAGGATGGTCTTTAGCCTCCTGGAAGGCCAAGTGTTTCTTAGCACTCTGGCTGTGTCCCCCTTCTTTTTTTTCTCCTCCTCCCTCTCTGTCCCCATCTTCCTTTCTCCCCCTTCTCCTCCTCTTACTTGTACTCCTACTCCTCCCTCTGTCCCCATCTTGCTTTCTTCTCCATCTCCTCTTCCTCCTCCTGTTACTTGTACTCCTCCTCCCTCTCTTTCTCCATCTCCCTCCCTCCCACCTCCTCCTTCCTCTCTGCCCCCATCTCTCCTCTTCCTCCTTCTCCTCCTCTTACTTGTACTCCTACTCCTCCCTCTGTCCCCATCTTCCTTTCTCCTCCACCTCCTCCTCCTCTTTCTCTTCCTCCTTCTCCTACTTGTACTCCTCCTCCCTCTCTGTCCCCATCTTCCTCTCTCCCACTTCCTCCTTTTCTTCTTCTTCCTCTTCCTCTTACCTGTACTCCTTCTCTGTCCCCATCTTCCTCCCTCCCTTCTTTCCCTCTCCTCCTCCTTTTCCCCTTCCTCCTGCTCCTTCTACTTGCACTCCTCCTTCCTCCCTTCCTCCCTTTTCCTCTTCCTTCTCCTCATACTTGTACTTCCTCTCTGTCCCCATCTTCCTCCCTCCCTCTCCCTCCCTCCGCCTCCTTTTTCTCTTCCTCCTCCTCGTCCTTGTACTCCTCCCTCTCTGTCCCCCTCTTCCTCCATCCTTTCTTCCCCCCATCCTCCTCCTCCTTGTATCCCTCAGTCCCCCTCTTCCTCCCTCCCTCCCTCCACCTCCTCCTGACCGCCACAGTTGCCATCTTGACATTTTTTTTGTCTGGAGACCTTCCTGTTTGGTTCCATCATCCGAATAGATAAGAAGGACAATGCTACAGATTCCCCAGGAGCCAGCCTCCTCTTGATTAAACTGTCCAGGCGAACTTTGCAAAGTCTCAGCTCCAAATGAAAATTAATAGGCCTAAAACAAAACCCTTTCAGGGAATTAAAATCGATATATTGATAGGACGGGATTGAGACGAGCTGCTGGCGTGCAGGATGAAGAAACGAGCAAGGAACTCATCAAAAATGATAGGACGGTGCGAAATGGAGGAACTGTAACTTTTTAGAAATGAATCCGGGGACTAAACTGGAATTTATTGGCCGAGAAACGCTTAATGTTTTATTCTCTTAAGGACCATTTTCAAATTATAAGCTTTCTTGCCATTGAGGTCAGCAAGGGATATGGTGGTAACACCGGGGTATTGTTATTAACAGAATAGCTCCAAATTTGGTTCACTTTTTCACTTTTTGAGATTTTTAAAAGCAAAATGGACCCTGACAAGAAAGAAAAAGAAGGATCGTTCGGCTGTGACTCAATACTCTTTGAGGGAACTTCTGTATGGACAATCCTCAACTTACGACCACAACTGAGCCCCAAATTTCTGTTGCTGACACAGTTGCTAAGTGAGTTTTGCGCTATTTATTGCCATTTATTGCCACAGTTGTTCAGTGAGTGGTGCAGTAGCTTAGAGGTGGAGTTCTTGCCTCTCAATCAAGAGGCTGTGAGTTCGATCCTAGGTAGAGGCAGATATTTCTCTCTGGGCACAATGAGTAAATATCAACAGTGAACTCTGCATTGGTGACAGGAAGGGCATCTGGCCAGTAAACTCCATTCAGTTGCCCTCACTCCATCCCGATGCAAGGGATTACGGGGTCATTAAAAGGCAAACAAATGCCATAGTTGTTCAGTAAATCACTGCAGTTGTTAAGTTATTGCCACGGTTATTAAGTGAAGCTGACTTCTCCGTTGACCTAGCTTGTCAGAAAGTCAGAAAGTGACCCCGGGAGATTGCAACCGTCACAAAGATGAACCAATTGCCCAGGGCCTGAGTTGTGATCATTTGACCATGGGCATGCTGCACAGGTCAGAAGTTTGAAACAGCCCTAAGTCATGTTAGAAATTCTATTTATATATAGCACCACAGAGCAAACAAAGAATACAGTCACCATGTGCTTTACTGCACAACTGTTTAATTGTAACAGGAAACTCCGCTTAGAACAAAAGAGCGTAGATATACCATAGATCCAAACTTGTAAACATTGCCATCTACTGGCTGAATACTACTGTAGTTGTTGCATAGAAATGCATTCCAACAAGGAATTCCAACAAGTCACTTTTCTGAGTCCATTGAAACTTTGAACGTATCCTTGATTTATGTCCAGCCACTTAGTGACCGTTTGAAGTTCCGATGGACCTCAAAAAGGGGACTTTTGACCAGATCCAAAATTGTGAGTCATCCCCCCCATGATCACATGACCATACATTAGCCACTCAGCACTACACCCCATTTGCAGAGCCCCATGGTCACATGACCAACATTTTTTTATAGCCTTGTTGAAAACCAGCAGTTATTTTCGGTTTTGGGTGAAACCGCATCCAGAGCAAACCACTGGTTTGCTTAGCAACTGTGGTGTTTGATTAATGGCCGTGGATTCACTTAACAACCACAGGTTAATTTAATGACCACCACAAAAATGTAATAAAATCAGTCATATGACACACCTGTTTTACAACCATTACGACTTTACGGCCATAATGGGCAGTCGGTAACATCCTTGAGGGGGGAAAAAAGAGAGATTAAAGGAAGTCAATTAAAACTATGAAGTGATGGTTGCTACTCTGTGCATCTCTAATCTGACATCCAAATTAGAAAGAGTTGTTAAAAAGCATGTTAACATTTCAATGTGTTTCTGAATTCAGCACAACCAAGAGGTACAAAGTACAGACCTAACTTTAGGGAAAGGGAAAGGTTTCCCTCGCACATATGTGCTAGTCGTTCCCGACTCTAGGGGGGCGGTGCTCATCTCCGTTTCAAAGCCGAAGAGCCAGCGCTGTCCGAAGACGTCTCCGTGGTCATGTGGCCGGCATGACTAAACGCCGAAAGCGCACGGAATGCTGTTACCTTCCCACCAAAGGTGGTCCCTATTTTTCTACTTGCATTTTTTACATGCTTTCCAACTGCTAGGTTGGCAGAAGCTGGGACAAGTAACGGCAGCTCACTCCGTTACGCGGCGCTAGGGATTCGAACCGCTGAACTGCTGACCTTTCTGATCGACAAGCTCAGCGTCTTAGCCCCGAGCCACTGCGTCCCTCACTTTATCACCCTGGTTATTCCTAAATATCTTCTATCAGTTCAATAGCTCCATGGTTGATAAATATTTATCTGTTTTCTATTCCAGATACAGCCGACGTTTCGCTGTTAAATGTGAAGACTTAATCTGGAAAGAAGAACATTTCGACTAGAGAAAGTTTCTATTCTAATTACTTGCTTTAGAATGATGTAGCTGTTCATTACTCATCATCCTTTTTCCCAACCGAGGCAGACTAAATTTCCCTTAGGATCTTATTATAAATCAAGGTTTCAATTTATCACTCGTGAAATGTTTCATGAATTGCACTTTCAATTCACCTGGTGTATTTTATATGACCTCTCTTATAGCAGCAAACTTGTTTTCTTTGCCATTAACACAGAAACAGCTTCTTAAAACACAGAGATTTGAGGTCTGTGAAACTCCAGGGCTTGTGAACCTGGAAATGTCTGATGTAAGTTTTTTTCCCCCCAGAAATAATTCCTGTACCTGTATTGCATTTATAGCAGGAATAGCATGCATTCAAAAATAGGACTATATGAATCAGATTAAATCCAATACGCAGTGGGATTGTCATACTTCTATCAAATCTCTGGGTTTTTTTCCCCACTTTTAAAAATGCTGCAGAAATGACTTAGTATCTTGTTATATCCTTTTTTAAAAGGGCTCAGTGGCTAAGATACTGAGCTTGTCGATCAGAACGTCGGCAGTTTGGCGGTTCAAATCCCTAGCGCCATGTAATGGAGTGAGCTCCCATTACTTGTCCCAGCTTCTGCCAACCTAGCAGTTTGAAAGCACGTAAAAATGCAAGTAGAAAAATAGGGACCACCTTTGGTGGGAAGGGAACAGCGTTCTGTGTGCCTTCAGCATTTAGTCATGCCGGCCACAGGACCACAGAGATGTCTTCAGACAGCGCTGGCTCTTTGGCTTTGAAATGGAGATGAGCAGGGCCCCCTAGAGTCAGGAACGAATGGCACGTATGTGCGAGGGGAAACTTTACCGTTACCTTATATCCTTTTTACCTAACGACCTCTGTGTGCATTTTGTAGCAACACTTCTAAATAAATGTAGATTTGCCTAGAATATTCCCTGCTACAGCTAGTCCTTGATATACGACCACAATGGAGCCCAACGTTTCTGTGGTTAAGTGAGACATTCATGAAGTGAGCTTTGCCCCCTTTTACAATCTTACTTGCCACAGTTCTTAAATGAACCAATGCAGGTGGTTCAGTTAGTAACACAGTTGTTAAGTGAATCTGGCTTCCCCATTGACTTTGCGTGTCAGAATGTTTTCTGGCCGGATGCCTTTTTTGTCACCAATGCGGAGTTTTGTTCAGCAGAAATATTCTCATTATGCCCAGAGAGAAATAGCTGCCTCTATCTAGGATCGAACTCCACCCCTGCCCTATAGGCACCAAGGCTATTGTTTTGATCTAGGCTTCCCCAGCAGCACGAAGCCGAGTCCTTGACCCGATAAACCCCTTTTATTTAATTGACAGTGAATTCTTCTCCACCAAACTCCCGGCCCGTTTCTGGACTTCTGGTACTTCCAGTAGGCCCATTTATTCCCTTTCCAGGCTCTGGAGGCCTTCCGGAGGCCAGGAGCAGGCCTGTGTTTTTGGACTTCCGGTACTTCTGGTAGGCCCGTTTTTTGCCTGCCTCCTCTCACTTTCAGCCTAAGTGCTGTTTTTCAAGAACCAACTGGATTTTCTGTTTTTTTCTTTGAAGAGCTTTCGCTTCCCATGCAAGAAGCTTCTTCAGTTTTGAAGAAGAAGCAGCAGCTTCTTGGATGAAAAACTGAAGAAGCTTCTTGGATAAGAAGCAAAACCTCTTCGAAGAAAAACCAGAAAGTTCAGTTGCCTCCTGAAAAAATGCACCTTTGGGACAACCATGACCTGGTTGACTGAGAATCCCCATAGACCCGTGATGGCGAACCTATGGCACGGGTGCCACAAGTGGCACGCGGAGCCATTTGTCAAGGCACACGAGGCGCTGTCCTGTCAGCTGGCCAGCGCGCATGCTGAGTTCACCTTTTTAAAAGCTATTTTTCGCCTTCCCCAGGCCCCAGAAGCTTTATAGGAGCCTGGGGAGGGTGAAAAGAGCCTCCCCCCCCCCCCCGGAGGCTTCAGGGACTGTCCCTGAAGCCTTCGGAACGCTTAAAACCACCCTCCGAGCAACCCAGAAGTGACTTCCGGTTTGCTCGGAGGGTGGTTTTAAGCGCTCCGAAGGCTTCAGGGAAGCCTCCGGAGGGCCTCCGGGGGGTCGGGGGAGACTCTTTTCGCCCTCCTCAGGCTCCTATAAAGCCCCTGGAGCCTGGGGAGGGCAAAAAAAACATGTAAAAATGGGGGGGTCGCGTGTTGCATTATGGGTGCGGCACGCCCGCACTCAACCCCCCTGCGCTCCCCCCACTTGTGGCACACGAGCCAAAAAAGGTTCGCCATCACTGCCATAGACACTTAGATACTGTAGTGAAAGAGGTACAATACAATAGCAGAGTTGGAAGGGACCTTGGAGGTCTTCTAGTCCAACCCCCTGCCTAGGCAGGAAACCCTATACCATTTCAGACAAATGGCTCTCCAACATCTTCTTAAAGACTTCCAGTGTTGGGGCATTCACAACTTCTGGAGGCAAATTGTTCCACTGATTAATTGTTCTGTCAGGAAATTTCTCCTCAGTTCTAAGTTGCTTCTCTCCTTGATTAGTTTCCACCCATTGCTTCTTGTTTTACCCTCAGGTGCCTTGGAGAATAGTTTTGACTCCCTCTTCTTTGTGGCAACCCCTGAAATGTTGGAAGACTGCTATGTCTCCCCTAGTCCTTCTTTCTATTAAACTAGACATACCCAGTTCCTGCAACCGTTCATGTTTTAGCCTCCAGTCCCCTAATCCTCTTTGTTGCTCTTCTCTACACTCTTTCTAGTCTCCACATCTTTTCTACATTGTGGCGACCAAAACTGAATGCAGTATTCCAAGTGTGGCCTTACCACAAGGCCTTATAAAGTGGTATTAACCCTTCACGTGATCTTGATTCTCTCCCTGTTGATGCAGCCTAGAACTGTGTTGGTTTTTTGGCAGCTGCTGCACACGGCTGGCTCATATTTAAATGGTTGTCCACTAGGACTCCAAGATCCCTTTCACAGTTACTATGGAGCATGGTACCACCTATACTGTATCTGTGCATTCCATTTTTGTTGCCTAAATGTAGAACCTTACTCTTTTCACCATTGAATTTCATTTTATTAGTGCCCAATGTTCAAGTTTGTCAAGATCCTTCTGTATCTTAAGCCTATCTTCTGGAGTGTTGGCTATTCCTGCCAGCTTGGTGTCATCTGCAAATTTGATGAGTTCCCCATTTATTCCCTCATCCAAATCATTGACAAAGATGTTGAAGAGTACTGGGCCCAAAACAGAGCCTTGGGGTACTCCACTGCATACTTCCCTCCATGAAGATGCAGTTCCATTGAGGACTACACGTTGAATCCGGTTGGTCAGCCAGTTACGAATCCATCTGGTGGTGATGCTGTCTAACCCACATTCTTCTACTTTATCTAGTAGTAGGTTATGGTCTACCTTATCAAATGCCTTACTGAAGTCCAAGTAAACTATATCGACGGCATTCCTCTGGTCCACTAATTTTGTCACTTTGTCAAAGAATGCAATAAGATTAGTCTGGCATGATCTGTTTTTGACAAACCCATGTTGGCTTTTGGCTATTACTTTGTTTGCTTCTAGGTGTTTGCTAATTCGTTGCTTGATTATCTTTTCCAGAATCTTTCCTGGTATTGAGGTCAGGCTGATAGGTCTGTAGTTTCCTGGGTCTGTTTTTTCCCCTTTTTTGAAGATGGGAACCACATCAGCTCTTTTCCAGTCCTCTGGTAGTTCCCCGGTGCTCCAGGATCTCTGAAAGATATAATTCAGTGGTTCTGAGATCTCGTCTGCCAGTTCCTTCAGAACCCTGGGGTGTAATCCATCCGGTCCTGGTGATTTGAACTCGTCTTATTCATGTGTGCTTAGTACTGCCCTCTCATCTTGGAGCAGGGCACCTAGGAGAGCATAACCAAACCAAGTTCTGAGTCCTAGAAGCAGTCAATGCCATTTCCAGCCTTAACGTGAAGGTCTCTATCATCTTTTTAACCCATCTTAGTGAAGAAGGAAAGTGGTACGAAGAACTGGCAGGAGCCTAAGACTAAATAAATGGAGGGGGGGAGAAATGAAAGAACGTCACACTTGCTAAGTAGGTATTATTTATTAAGGCTTGTATTCTGCTAGAGGAAAAAGTTAAATCTGATGCGGCTCCGTTACTTCTTACACCAGAAGTAACAGACAAAGCTATATGTTCTAAATACAAGTCTAAATGATACAGCTTAAAACTTTCATTTAAATTGGAGGTCCTCTTGCGTAAATATTGTTTTTCAGAAGATATCTGCTTTCTAATATAAGTAAAAGATCCTCTACAATTAAACACATGCACATTCAATGTGCTAGAGCAACAGGCATGAGCACCAAGAATTCATGCTAAAAAAAAAATATTTTTTTAAACTCCGGTTGATGGCCATTTCTTCCGACAGCTTCCTCATTCCACAAAAACATGACAGAAGATTCATTTCTTAAAACAGTTGTTTGTTTTTTTACTCATCCAACAGAAAAAATAGGCACGCGCACACACAATCAATTTTAAACATCTGAAGCATAATCCATCGTATGAGTCTGAACTAAGATTCAAGATTAAAGCTCACCATTATTAGTATAAAATCTTAAGTGACTTCCTTGTGGGGGTGAGTAGGGGGAAAAAGGGGGGGACAGATTGAAAGTAATGACTTTAATATTAAAAAGCGAGAGGGGGGATTAAAAGCCACATTTTGCCCAAGCTCCTGCGATGTTGAACACATATTTTAAATGATTAAAAGCTACAGATAAAGCAAAAAAATAGGGTAGGGGCCTTGTCAGCTTTTTCTTGCAAGATATGATACAACGCAGATGTTCACCAATTATAGACAAAATAATTTAAGACGTAAAGTACAATCCATGAGGAATATTTCTCATGCAATATCCACAAAAGAATAATTGCAAATGATGAAAATGTACAATTGTGTTTGTGTTGAAATCCCATTTATACTTCTTGTATGCGAAATTACCCCAGTGAATTACGCCTTTTTGATTTTCTGTAAGGAAGGCAGAAGTATGCTTTCAAAACTTTTTCAAAAAATAATGAACGTGACAGATAAAGCTGAACTTCATAAAATAACCTGAGCTTGCTAAATTAAATGGTCAATATTTTTGACACAGATTATTTCTGAAATAATTTTTTTTAAAAAAACTGGTATTTTTGTTTCTACTTGCCTTAGGAATCAAACTGACGGTGGGAATGGCGAGACAAAGGGGATCTGTGGTACATAAATATAAAAGCAATGACTTTTCAGATTAGAAACATAATTTGTGCCACAATTAAAGGTCTTTGGAAAAAGGCTAATATTTTCAAAATCTTCAATTGTAGATGAACCTGTTTAATCAACTTTTTTAAAAAAATTAAAAAAAACAAGAAACATCTTTATTAATGGATTCTACAGCATTTTACATAGAAAAGATTACAACTTAATGCATATTCAGCTGGGCAAACAAAAACAAAACCCAACCTCTCCCACTACAGTGTACTTAAAAGATGCAAGATTTGAATTTCCCCTGCAAAAAAACATATTGGAGCTGAAAGCTTTATAATCTCCTGATGCCAGAATACACAGCACCAAGGCATTTTAAAAAAAAGTTTCAATTTTTCATAATCAAATTTAATATCAGTTCTAGTATGTATATATATATATATATATGTATATATATATATATAGCAAACCATATATGCTTATTCTTATTGTTTATTTTGATTCTGACGTTCCTGCAAAGAGAAAAACAGGAAATTAGAATGCGAAAACCCAATAAAAACTCTTTACCAGTCTTAATTTTTTTTTACAAGCCGCGTCACCCTAAAACAGTGTTTCTCAAACTTGGCGACTTTAAGTCCTGTGGACTTCAACTCCCAGAATCCCCCAGCCAGCATAGCTGGCTGGGGAATTCTGGGAGTTGAAGTCCACAGGACTTAAAGTCGCCAAGTTTGAGAAACACTGCCCTAAAACAATGGGACACCCAATCTTTGAAAATTTATATTTTGTTGCATGTACACTGTGGCCTGCATAGGATGTTACAAGATTTTCTTATAATAAAACACAAGGAAACTGCTTTCATGCCATGCTATATATTTTAAACATACCACGATATAGCTTTTTATTATAATTTTAACTCCTAAAGCTAAACTAGGATACCTAAAAGGCAGTGTTTTCTGTAAAAGTAAGGAATACTCCAAATATAGAGAAGTACATGTCTTTGTAAAATTACAAGTAACACCTTAAAACCAGGCTTAAAGGAGTATGTTTTATAGTTTTTAGAACTCTATGGAATGGAAAGGGACTCTGCTGATGGAAAGTGATGTAATCCACATTTAACTTTGCCTTTGCTTGGGGGAGGGGTATTCACAGCACGTCAGAAAATAGATATGAATGGATTATATAATGCAAAAACATTTCAAATGTTTGTATAAGGAACTGTAATCTTCAATGTAGCCTTCTTCTCATCAGAAATAGGTATGATAAAGTACATCATTTCACAAGCCTGTTACTTTAAGGGCAGAAAAACATTTTATGGTTTGTTCCAAAGGTGCTTTTTTCAAAAGGCAACAGGACTTTGGTTTTTTTCTTGAAGACGTTTCGCTTCTCATCCAAGAAGCTTCTTCAGTTCTCTGTTCAGTTCAACTGAAAAAGCTTCTTGCATGAGAAGCGAAACATCTTCAAGGCAAAAACAAGAAAGTCTAGTTGCCTTTTGAAAAAAGCACCTTTGGAATAAATCATGACCTCGATGACTGAGAATTTCCATATTTGTGGTTTGGGACTTTTTTCTGTGAAAACTTTCTGAAATCAAAATTTTAAAAATGGTAGCTCCAATATCCTGAACAAGTGATGGCTTCTGTTTGGATATGATCTTCAACAAGATGGAATAGCATCTACTTCCCATTCAACATCCTCTCATTCCTATTGATTTCATGTTTGCAAAGGGCTTAGACTAATAAATAGTTGGATAACTCCATTTTTTAAATGTTTAAAGGCCTTAAAACCTTTGTGAAACAAAAACCGTTTGGCTGATCAATAGGATAAAAAATATATATCCTAAACAAGATAAACCATGCAAATATTTGAATACTTTAGACCTGCATGCCTTCAAGGATAGTCTCAGCTATTTGCAGGTTCTGCATCACTTCTGAAACTGAATCGGATCTTAAAAACGGGGAAGTATAGTACTCGAAATACGTAATCTTCCAAGATTGCTCAGGCTGATGACCACTCCTTAGAAAAAAATTACTGCAGCCACACACTTCACGGCCTAAAGCATGTTCGTGCTTTTTTTTTTTTAAAAAAAAAAAAACTACACAGAAGCTTTTACATTACAGTAACTCCAAAGCCACAATCCATGGTGGTCTTTTAAGGTGAAAGAAGCAGAAAATGCTATCCAGAAGGCAAGTTTATTTTGCACCAAGAAACCTGCTTCCACCCCCACCCCCACCCCCGTAGGTATCAGTTATATGCATTAATTTGTCAGCCTAAATCTAATTGCTCTGTTGTATTCCGTAAATTATTTGCAAATATTTGATAAGTTAATGGTGTAGCTAAAAATAACCTTTTTTGTAAAATAAATAATGCCATTTAAATACAATAACCTGTCACGCCGTTATTGCAATGCGAGATCATTTTGTTCTGTGCTTCAGTGTCAACAATTGAAGCTGGTGCTGGCATACTGAAACTCTACAAGCAAATATTCAGTTGAAGACATTCTCTTCCGTTCCTAAGGGGATTTGTGAAGTAAAGGTACCACCTGAAATTTCAGGTAATTCAAGTAAGCTTACAAAAAGGACAGAAATACTCTGGTCTTATCTACAGTTCACAAACTAACAAGTTATCTTCAACTGGACTCCACTCCTGATGGCATATACCAGAGGTCTTCAAATTTAGCAACTTTTAAGACTTGTGGACTTCAACTCCCAGAATTCTCCCATACTGGCTGGAGAATTCTGGGAGTTGAAGTCCACAAGTCTTGAAGTTGCCAAGTTTGAGGACCACCCGCATGTATTTCTGCCACTTTCCCAGGGTGACATGAAACTACAGGTAGTCCTTGATTGACAAGAGTTCATTTGAGGACCATTCAAAGTTACAACAGCACTAAAAAAAAGTGATTTATGACTGTTTTACCCACGATCGTGGCAGCATCCCCCACATGGTTACACCATCAAAATTTGGATGCTCGGCCACTAGTTCAACATTTATGACGGTCGCAGGGTACCGGGGTCATGTGATCCCCTTGTGTGACCTTCTGACAAGCAGTCAGTGGGGAAGCCAGATTCACTTAACTACCATGTTACTAAATTAACAGCTGCAGTGATTCACTTAACAACCGAGGCAAGAAAGGTTGTAAAATGGGGGCAAAATTCACCCAATCACTATCTCGCTTGGCAACATCAATTTTGGGCTCAACTCTGGTCGTAAGTCAAGGAGTACCTGTAGTTTGCCTTTGCTCTTTATCTATATTTGACAGTCAAAATACATCTCCAACTTTCCGGTTAATGTCCTATTCAAATAGGAAGCTAAGCCATACTTGATTCGATGCTGCAATCTACCTGGGCAACGTGTAGATCAAAGAGCTCTTAAAACCAGTAACTATAAGCCTGACACCAGTGGAAAACCTGCAGCTGAGATACAATATAGTGCAGTAGGACCAAGCATTGTAACTGATAAAAAAAATAATTCTGCAAGCCTAATAGGCACCTAAATGTGGCTGTTTTAATATAAATATACAGAAACATTCCCCGGATGTCTCATTTTTAACAATGAACTCAATGTTACAGTAACTCTAGTTTACTCACACTTCTGACTTTTGTACTTGTTTTACCCTCCATTTTTATTTTATGCCATGTTCCTGAGAAAACTCGTGAGTTCTACCATACTGTGGATTTGCAATTTTTTAAAAAATAAGGATAAAATTCTTACATCGCAGCATTTTGGAGAAACTGAACAGTCTATGCTTCTATTTTGTGCTATGGCTTAGTTGTTAATGCCCTCAAGAGATATTTGATAATTTCATTTACAGGTGAATTTTATAGTCTTTATAGTCCTTTCCTTTTAAAACCTTATGGTTCATTTGGTTTTGGTTAAATCTATCATTGCCATAATGCTTGAGGATGTACTATCATATTGTATTAATAATGTCACAATCACATCAATTTTACACATATGAAAATAGCTCCTGTCATTGAGAAGTACACTAATATATTTTTTTTCTCAAATATGAGTGTTGTACAAAACTTCAAATTCAAAATACTTCACCGTCAAGGTTGGATCAATTGTTCTGTGTTTGAAACAGGCTTGCTCAATAATTCTGAAAGCATAATGAGCTTGAAACATCTCGAAAAAGAAAAGATTGAAACAGACCACTTTGAATAGCAAATAATTGCTTTTAGACAAAATGTGGCATTCTGGATTTGTAAGCTTTTGCATGCCTGTGCTAAGGAGATACCAACATCCAATTTGCGTAAAAAAGGCTTTCATTTCCACATGGATACTTTTTAAGCCCTCCCTTCAATTAACAACCAGAATAAGGAACAAAAAAACCCTGCCAATCGTAGGTGTCTTTCGTAGACGTCTCTTTAAAGCAGAAACACATCTTGCTCGTGCATGGGTGAGCGATTTATATTTCACTTACAGGTAGTCCTTGACTTATAACCGTTCATTTAGTGACTGTTCTAGGTTACAATGGCACTGGGAAAAAGGGACTTGTGACCATTTCTCACCCTTACAGACGTTGCAGCATCCCCATGATCACATGATCAAAATTCAGTCCCCTTGGCAACTGACTCCTATTTATGACGGTTGTAGTTTCCCCGGGGTCATGGGATCTCCTTGTGTGACCTTCCAACAAGCAAAATCAACGGAGGAGCCAGATGAATTTAATGCCCCCATTGCCAATTTAACAACTGCAGGAATTCACTTGTAACAACAGGTTGTAAGGTGGGGCAAAACTCAGTAAACAAATGTCTTACTTAGCCACAGAAGCTCTGTGCTCGGTTGTGGTCGTAAGTCGAGGACTACCTGTATACTACAAGCCCTGTACCATCCATTACAGCACTGAAAACTAAGCCATATTTAACAAAGCAGACACATCTCCAATTTTTGGCCTATTACAATAAAGCAGATTTGAAAAAAGAAAAGAAAGAAAGCTGTAGGGTTTGAAGCCTTATGGGTTAAATCTGAAGGACGTGTAATATCTTATCTTCGAAATAAGTTGGGTTTTTTTTCTTTTCTTTAAAAAAAAAAACACAGTCCCTTTGCAAACTCAATTCCCATTCACCTCCAGGGTGGACTTCTTCCCCCAACTGAATTAAAATGTTCTAAAGCCAGTTTACCTTTCGTACCACTTCTTCCTCCTCCTGGCGCTTTTCGTAATGGGAAAAGTCATCGAAGATGGAGGTCGTGTGCTTGTACATAGCAATAATTTTAAGCACTTGCTTCGCTTTTTCTAAGGGCACCTCCTGAGTGTCACGGGAGTTTGTCACTGGCTTGTTGTCATTGTTCTCCAGCCTGATGTGTCGAAGCTGGTTGTTGGGAACATCTTTCACAAAGATCCACTTGACGTCAAACTTCCCCTTCCATTTGTCCTGGGACCACACGCCGGCACTGGTGCCGTAGTCCACCGACGACTTCATTTCTGCTACGCCACAAAAATGTCCACTGCCGTTGACGCTGAAGAGTAAATAGACCGGGCCTTTACTATTCATCGAGCGGAAGGCGCTGTCCAAACGTTTGTTGCCGTGTTCTGTGCTACACCAAATGGAGTATTTGATGGAACGGTGGATATCGTCCTCAGAGTAACTCTTGATGATGAAGACGCGTCCGTTTTTGAGGTTCCACTCGAAATCCTTGGGGTTGTAACTGTGGGCGGCTTTCAGTTTTTCGAGAACAGGGTGGGACTCGCCTCCTCCTCCTCCTCCTCCACCAGGGATGGAGTTCGCTGGGGTATTCCCAGGCGGGTTGCTTTCGTTACCGGTTCCTACGCTTTGGCCAAAAGCTGCATTGCGGTTGCGAGGGGCCACCCATCGGTTTTGAGGGGGCGGCGGCTGAGGATTCTGGTAGGGCAGCTGGGTCAGCGGGGGTGGCTGGGCAGCAATTGGCTGGATGATCTGTGGCTGTGGGATAGACTGAGGAGAAGGGATCGGTTGTTGAGGAGTTGGGATTTTGGGCATGGGGCCTTTATTGTCCCAAGTACCTATGTCCATGTTATGTTTGATAGGCGGCGGAGGCAAAGCCCCTCCTATTACGGGCCCGCTTTTCGCTTTCATTTTGGGCTGGGGCTTTGCAGGTTTGCTAGCAATAGCAGCCCAGGACGTTGGCTTCGATACTGGCAGGTTGAGGTTCGATCCGACGTTGCCAGACAAGGCATTCGCCATGCCGGCACTGTTGACCACTGAGCCTACGGTTTTCACGGCGGAAGTCGTGACGTCCCCGCCGATCTTCAGTCCAACCATTCCCTGTTCGATGCTGTTCATCCCGGGCGCTTTATTCAAAGTATCGTTATGAAATCCCGTTTGCCCGTCCACAATGGTGCCCCCAAGGGAGCTGGGCGGGTAACTGTAGCTGCTTCCGTAAGCCGAGTTCTGGGTCTGCTGCCCCTGAGAGCCGCTCGTTCCCCATGCTGAGAAAGGAGGGTTTTCAGGGAAAAAATTAAACCGGTGTGGATAAATGTTGTTGCCCAGTCCGCCAGGCTGTCCAAACACAGCATCGTGCATGAAGTGGTGATCGCCGTTACTCAGCTGTCCATAGGTTGTGAGGTATGGGATAGGAGGGTCTCCTCCGGTTGACCAGGGAGCTTCACTCAGTGAGTAGGGAAAGCTAATAGAAGGTGGATAATAACTGGACAAGTAAGGATCGGTCATTGATGGATAGCTGTTGCTCTGTTAAACGACAAAGCCGCAATGTCAGATTCAGTTGTTTACCACATTATTTAAACTAGAAAAATATTCAGGAAATTTCAAATATACTCTACAACAGTGTTTCTCAAACTTGGCGACTTTAAGTCCTGTGGACTTCAACTCCCAGAATCCCCCAGCCAGCATAGCTGGCTGGGGAATTCTGGGAGTTGAAGTCCACAGGACTTCAAGTCGCCAAGTTTGAGAAACACTGCTCTACAAGATAAAAGACGTTGAGGTCCTTGGGTTCTCCCCGAGCTTGATGGTTTTCTTGCGGACGTTTCAGTACCAAACTAGGTAACATCATCAGCACTAGAAGGAAGTGGAGTTTGCCCTGATGATGTTACCTAGTTTGGTAATGAAACATGCGCAAGAAAACCACTAAGCTCAGAGAGCGCCAAGGACCCCACAATTCAGTGCTGAGTTACAAATATTCTCTTTTATTGATAAAAGACTGTAAATGCCTTAAACCTGAAAACATGTCTCTTGCTTCTGAACTCTTTCAAAATTAAGGCAGGACAATTCTTTCACATGGTTTCTCACCGACTGCTTCAAGGATTAATCACAAGGCACAGAGCAATTTGAGTAGACATGTTTTGTTTGAGAATCTGCCGTTTGGATAAGTGAGAAGTTATTTTTAACTTCTTTCACAGTACACTAATATTATGTTAGAGCTAAATTAACCTGACTGCTTTTGAACTGTTCTCAAACAATGTAACATTATGCCGTTATGTTAAATCTTAGTAAAATCAAATATTTGTAGATTCTTTGACTAAAGCATGTACTGATCTGAAACAAAGTAGATTCCTCTGTGCAAATTATGCATTTCAAAAAAGCTCCTGAAGACTAAATGCAGGAACCAGAGAGTGTTTTCATCTACTCCAATTAAGGAATATAATAACACTTCCACATTTGATTCATTAATATGTCGCATTACTTATTTTCCTACAACCACACAAATTCTGGCCTTTTAAAATCATCGTTACAGTCTCTTTGTTTCATGTTTTGTTTGCTCACGTAATCATTAATTTTCTTTCCATTCCACGCTCATTCTTGATTCAACTTACTTATTTAAAATCCCACTGCTTAACTGTCCATTTTGCTAGCTATTTTTGAAACCGTCTTTCTACTTAAGTGATTCCAGGTCATTTCACTTCTAGCCTGATCCCAGAAGCATCATTTTTTTGCAATACTTTCTGCAAATTTACCTTTGCAAGCTACATTGGCTCATTTTCTGTCAATGTTCATCAAACTCTCACATTGTTCTTAAACTCTGCACATGAATCAGGAGTCTTTGTATTATATCATGTAGCCAGTGCTATCTTCACTCAATCTCTCTGAAAGCTTATCTCTTCTGTTTACCTTTTTCTACAGCTTGAAATGCTCCCCGGCACAATGCCCTGGTATTGGAATGGCGAACCTATGGCACTTGTGCCACAGGTGGCACGCGGAGCCATTTGTCAAGGCACGCGAGACGTTGCCCTGTCAGCTGGCCAGTGTGCATGTGCGCACTGGCCAGCTGAGTTCAGCCTTTTTTAAAGCCATTTTTCGCCCTCCCCAGGCTCCAGAGGCTTTATAGGAGCCTGGGGAGGGCGAGAAGAGCCTCTCCTGCCCCCCCTCCACTGGAGGCTTCAAGGGCTTCCCTGAAGCCTTTGGAGCGTAAAAAAACGGCCCTATGGGCAAACCGGAAGTTTGGGAACAGACTTCCGGTATGCTCATGGGGTAGGTTTAAGCCCTGCAGAGGCTTCAGGGAAGCCTCCTGAAGGTCCCTGCCTCCGAAGGAGCGGGAGAGGCTGTTTTCGCCCTCCCCAGGCTCCTATAAAGCCTCTGGAGCCTGGGGAGGGCGAAGAAAGCATTAAAAAATGGGGGGGGGGGCTTACGCGCGCATGCGCACAGGGGGGGTCGCACAATTCATTATGGATGCAGCATGCCCGAACACGCCCCCCCCCAAGAGCTCCCCCACCTATGGCACACAAGCCAAAAAAGGTTCGCCATCGCTGCCCTAGTATTTGCTTTACAGCCGAGTTCCCCAATGTTTCTGGCTGGGGGGGGGGGGGGGGGGGGATGGTTCTGTGCAAGTGGTCAGCAAGTCCATGTGCAACTGCATTTGCAAATGCAGCGTGCATGTGCCTCTTGCTTACACAAATGGATTGTGCGCACACTGCTCATGCAAACGAGGATGCGTGTGTGCGTACCAGCTGTTTCCATGGCCCAGTTGCGAACCCCTCACCAGTGGCCCACGGGCCACAGGTTGGGGGACCCCTGCTTTAGAGGATTGGCCTAACCTTCAAGGTAGACCCGAGCAGTGCATGAAATAGGAGATTTATTCTGTGAGCGGATGCTTGTCAGGCCTGGAAGCCGTCTTTTGCATTGGACCTTCAGGCCTGCCACATTTATTGCTGTGGGAAACTGGGAGGGGGGATTAAATGGAGAGGAGTAGATATAGTCAAAATAACATTCCTTTCTCAGAGAGTCAAGAACATCCTGCCCTGCACCTGGAGTGGCGTGACTGGGAGGCATCTCCAGTTGGGACAGTGCCTGATTGGACCACGTGAGGGACATGTGGGGGTGGCTGGGCAGGGACTTGAACTTTCGTTTGGGTGGGGAAAACCTGGAAGCTTTCGGATTCAGGTTTCCCCAGATGTGCCAGTAGGACATCTCTAATAAAATAAAGCTTTGAGGAAACGCACACCTCAACGTCTTCTTTCATGGGGGGTTTTACTTGGAATCCTGACATCACTATTGACTACACATTAGTTTTTCAGAAGACTAGCATATCCTTTGAATTGGCAAATACACGCAAATCTTTCAAAATTATTTGAGTGACGTTAACCTATTCTGTGAAGCTGAAGCCCATTTTAAGTCAATTATTGACTAGAGCAGATATAGAAGCCAGCCATAAGACAAAGAGTTCTTATCAACAAGAAGAACCAATCGCATCTAGCAGAAGAGGTAAGCCATGGGTGCCATCTTCCAAAGAGCTACATTTGGTGGAACCCACAGGGGGGGGGGGCTTTTCTGCAGTGGTGCCCACCTTATGGAACATCACGGCTCCATGCCATAAACCTGGTTGTGTCATCAGGCCTGGGGCCTCAAGGGACTGGTGAGGTGCTGAGCGACTCCATTGTTGTTAATATCTTCTGCTCTCTTTTTTGGCCTTTCGATAACAATGTTTAACTATGTGCATTTGTGCCACTGTTTTATGGTTTTTTATTGTCAAGTTTTTCATGAGGTGGGTGGGCATATAAATATGATCAATAAGTAAGCCAATAAAATTTGAAATAGGAAGTCCTAAAGCTGGATTACAGAGTAGAAAGATACTACGTAATTTAATAAAAATTGGAAATATCAACTTAAGCCTGATTCAGTCAATCCCATTTAAATATTCTAAAATGGTAGCAGTTTCAAATTTAACCCACAAGAAAAATAATTTTACTTTGGATATGAGTACTGTATAAAGAAGTCATAATATTCAGGGCTAATGTGGATTTACTTAAACCAGTGCTATTATTATAAATTCAATGAGAATAATATGTATTCAACAAGAATAACATGAATTATAAGTGGCCTTTGATTCATTAAAAAAAAATCCTTTTAAACAAATTTCACTGCTTCCAACTGACATGTGTTTAAAATCCCTTTAAAAAATCAAATCACTTTTCAGGCATATAGACTAACCTGATTTGACTGTCCAGAAAGATAAGGCTCAAAATCATTGTCATGCACTGTATCCTTCTGATGAAGAGAACCATTTTGCACTGAAACAAAAGAGCTGCAATTATAACATGCACACTTTGAAGTTTCAATAAAGATCTGTTTTCTAAAGCAGGACGGTATACACAAGTAACTGTGTTTATTCCACAGCATTATCTATTTAGAGACGGGGAAAAGGTCAGATTTCAACATGATGAAAAACACTTCCATATGCCCTCAAGATACCATTGTTCCTTATAAAAACTATCTAAATGACAGTTACTGAATACTCTAAAACAGGTTTTTCAACAACCAGCAACAGTTTGATAAGATCAAGAGTAAGACTCACAGAATGAATTAAAATGTATTTGTCCAGGAAAGGAAAGCTGGAGCATTTAGTGTAAGCAGGAAGCCAAAGCTGAGAGGCCACCAAGTCAGCTAGCATGCCAGGAAAAAGATCAATAACATGCTGAATGAATGGCCCTTATAAAGCTCAACCCTTAAAGTATGACATGGATTCTGTATAGCACTTGTTAGTGGCAAGTTAGATTGATCTAAATAAGCAGACTTCTTTCTTTTAGATGATATGCACAGCGCTAATACTGTGTTTCCCTGAAAATAAGACAGGGTCTTATTTTCTTTTGATCCCCGAAATAAGCACTTGGTCTTATTTTTGGGGAGGTTTTATTATTTTTGAGGTGCATGAGGCGGCGAACATGGTCCTCTCATGGCTACTGCTGTGTTGTAATATTTTCAGGGAGGGCTTATTTTAGTGCATGCGCGCAAATGCCCGATTGGGCTTATTATCCAGGGAGGTCTTATTTTCAGGGAAAGAGGGTAGCATTTAGTAACTTATAGTGGTTTCTGCAACCTTTTCAATTTCACTCTAATAAGCTTTTTACATGTCCCTCAATGTGATAAACCATTAGCACAGATTTTTTTTTTTTACAAAACACAAGTTGCCAATCATGGACTACATCCTGTTGGACTGCATTCTGTCATAACAAATAATGAAGACAAATGCTAGGTATGTTCTAAGCTATGGCATTCTCTTATTTCATCCAAGACCCCAATGTGATTTTTTTAAACTTTGATTTCAAATTGGTTGTTTTAATGGTTTTTATGTATTTTTACTGTTTTATTATGAATGCCGCCCAATGTCATCATGTGAGTTATAGGCAGTTATAGGAATGCAATTAAATAGATTTATGTATGTACAGAAACATATACCGAAATTCCATAGAAACGATACAGAAAGTGGTAAACAGGAAAAGAAAAATTGACAGTCATTAATAGAAATGAATATGTACACTGCAATCATCAGAAAAATATGAGTTATATATATATATATTATATTGATCAACATTTACATATAGGTGGTCCTTGACTTATAACCATTTATTTAGTGACTATTGAAAGTAACATGATCATTTTCACACTTATGACTGTTGCAGCATCCCTGTGGTTACTTGATCAAAACTCATTTATGATTGTTCCAGTGTCCTGGGATCATGTGATCCCCTTTTGTGACCTTCTGATAAGCAAAGTCAATGGAGAAGCCAGATTCACTTAACAACTGTGTTATTAACTTAACAACTGCAGTGATTCACTTAATAACTTTGGCAAGAAAGCTCATAAAATGGGGCAAACTCACTGTCCTGCTTATCAACAGAAATTTTCGGCTCAATTGTTACATTGAGGACTACCTTTATATTGTGTCGAGTTTATTGTGCTAACTAAACTTTAGCTTATGGAATTAATTTCGCTTTAGTACTATTGCACTGAGGAGTAATTTGATTTTAATTGTATATGATATTTCATTTTGCATATGTAGTTTATACTGCATACTGTTACGAGAAAAGCTTAGTTAACAATATGAAATAAACAATTAAACTATGCTATAAACACAACCACCAGATGCTTTACCTTTTTATACGTACACATATACAGGTAATCCTTGACTTATAATAGTTCGTTTGTGAGTTTAGACGTTACAACAGCAATGAAAAAATTGAGTTATGACTGTTTTTCATATTTACAACCATTGCAGTATCCCTGTAGTCGTGTGATCGAAATCCAGACTCATATTTATGACAGTTGTGGTCCTGGGGTCATGTGATCATCTTTTGTGACCTTTGACAAGCAAAGGCAATGGGGAAGCCAGATTCGCTTAACAACCGGGTTACTAACGTGACAACTGCAGTGATTCACTTAATAACTGGGGCAAGAAAGGTTGCAGAATGAGATAAAACTCACTTAACAACTGTTTTGCTTAGCAATAGAAATGTTGGGCTCAATTGTGGTTGTAAGTCAAGGACTACTTGTATATGTATATACTACAAATACGTGATGTTAAACGTTTTTGAGAAATTAAAATTCCATGTTATCTATCAATGTAAACATATTATAGAATCTCTTTCATAATAAGGAGCATTTCTTTGAACATGTAAATGTTATCTTACTTTTGCATTTTGATGCTAAAATGTCAGGACTAGTTTGCTATTACTAATAAGATGTGCTTAATTATATTCAAATTCACAGCAGGTTGAACAGGATTGGTGATTTTGCCATTGATCTACTCCCTTTCAGGAACTCCCCCAGCAAATATCGCTATTTCAGATATAATCTCTACATCTTGCACTCCCAAACATGTTCAACTTTTTGGAAGGAGTGCTCCAAAAATAGCTTCAGTGGAAAAAGAGGGATGATGTGTCAAGACTCATGATTTATAATCTCATAATGTTCCAATGACAGAAGAAGGAGCTGTACTTGCAGTACAAAATTATTACCATCTTGGAAATTTATTATTTTTTACTTTTGATTTTTCTTAAGGGGGGAAAAAAACCACTCAAAGAGACTGTTCTGACTTTTAAAAAGTAAAAGGGTATGAGAAACAAGTGCCTACAGAGAACATTGTTTTAATTATTTTGAAGATTTAAATTTGTTTTAACTTTGTGAGGTTTTTATTCTGGAAAGTATAGATATTAATTTAAGATGAAATCTTGGGTAAAAATCCAGTAAGCTGCACAGACACTTACAGGACTGAATTTATATATAGGAATAAACCTCACTGAGAGTGATAAAGAAATAACAAAACAGAGGCTTTTAAATTTTTTAATGAATTACTTACAACCAAACATGTGTATGAATACATTCATATAAATCTGCTATCAGAAGAACTATCTTTAAGAGTAGAACTTTTCTTACCTTTATTATCTTGACCTTTTGCTCTCTGTCATGCCATAGCACAGGGTACAATAAAAGAGACAAAACAAATATTTGTCATTTGTTGAGAACTCAGAATAAAGCAAACTATCATCTATTGAAAATGTACAACAGTGATACAATAGTGTGTTATATATTCAAGGCAGATGAGTCTGTTTAGATATTTAAAACTAGGTAATTCTCAACCACAAGATTTTCTCTGGCTTCAATTTTACATTCTACAAGTGTTATGTTTTTCATTAAATATAGCATGATTTTGAAATTATTTGCATTTATTAAATCCGTTTACAAATGTTAACAGGGTATCGTGGCCTTTCAGGAGATTGGAAACAAACAATAGCCACATGATAATAATATAATGTAATGTGAATATTGAGGACTCAGTATTTTTGTTAAAGAGGAAATAAATGGGATGGAGAATAATTCAGAATTAGAGTACAGAAAATATTGATATGCAGTATATTTTAAATCTGAAATGCCTCCCAAATCTGTTTTGCATCTGAAGTGGGCATTGCCTACCACTCTGAAGTGTTTTGTGCACTAAATATTCTTTTTCAACAGTTGTTTTGACCATGAAAGACTTCCTAAAGGGTTTGAATTCAAAACTTTTCACAATCCCTTAATATGCATTTTATGTTACTAGATAAAAACATATAAAAGAAAAAGGAATGGCTTTCCTGGAGGACCTAGAAAAGGCAGCAAACACTCCAAGCGTCCAAATATTATCCAATGTGCAAGTTGAATTTCAACAGGAATATGCACATAGACATATGTATTTGCTCTTCCAGTATATAAAGAGAAACGGGGGAGGGGGGGAATGAAAATATCAAGAAAAAAGTCCTAGGAATTGTCTCTCTTGATACAATGAAAGGGCAGCATGTAAAGAACCAAGAAATGATTCAGAAACAAACTTAAGTACCACCTATGTCGCCTTGGGCAAGTCATGATGTCTGAGACTCAGATCCCTTAACACAGCTGTGCTGGCTGGGGGATTCTGGGAGTTGAAGTCCACAGGACTTAAAGTCGCCAAGGTTGAGAAACACTGCCTTAACATGTGGCTTATACTATTCATTTTACAGCAGCAGTAAATTTACAAGAAATAATATTGAACTATTTAAATACCACAAAGCAATTATAAGGGCAAAGATATACTTTTGCAGTCATGAGCAATAGTGCTTTGAGAAGTTTTCGTTTTTTTTTTTTTAATAAAAATTCTTCTTGGGATACAAAATTAGATGGGAATATTTATTCCCATCTAAAAGCCAAACTCCTAGAATGAGACTGATCTTTAAAACTGAAAGTGGGAGGGCCTGGGTCTATGAAGACTGAAACAGCTGACACACAAGAAGGGACGATTATAGAAAAATTATTAAAACGTCTGCATAAGGTTTGATGCTCAGAACAGAAACATGAAGGCGCTCACTGACATCAAGTACAGTAAAGAAAATAAAAGTATGGCCTAGAAGAGAAACAGGAAGCTTGAAGCTGGCAAGAACATTCCTGCAGAAATAGTAGCTTAAAACTGCTCAGGATACAGAAACTTAATATCCAGGGGGATCTGGTCTTCAGCAACTATCTAAAAATGGCTTTGGATGGCTTGCTCTGACCTAACCCAAGAGTCCAAATTCAGATCCACCATCCAAGGTGCTGTTGAAAGATGTGCCCCATCAGGGTTTCTCTTGGACTCAGGAGGAGGATCGTCCCCTCTCTTTATATTCTGACATTAAGCGGACACTCAAAGCCACCGGGCCCAGTCCTCCAAAGCAGTCTCTATAGCAGTCCTTAAAGGGATGGGGGGAGCCAAGCAGCCCAAAATCAAAGGTAGGGGTGGGTAATCTTTTAAGGGCCAAGGAGGCTCTTATTTAACAAAGGCCTGAAGGAAGAGAGGGAGAGGAGGGAACAGAGAGAGAGAGAAGGAAGGGAGAGAGGGAGGGAAGGAAAGAAGGAAGAAAGGGAGAGAAGGAGGGAACGAAGAGGTAGAGAAGGGAGGAAAGGAAGGGAAAGAGGGAGAGAAGGAAGGGAGGGAGAGAAGGAAAGAAAGGAAGAGAGAGAGAGAAGGAAGGGAGAGAGGGAGGGAGGGAAGGGAGAGAGGGAGAGAAGGAAAGAAGAAAGGAAGGGAGAGGAGGAGGTAACGAAGAGGTAGAGAAGGGAGGGGAGGAAGGGAAAGAGGGAGAGAAGGGAGGGAGGGAGAGAAGAAAGGGAGAGAAGGAAGGAAAGACGGGGAAGCCAAAGCCGTTCGTTCAAAGAGCAGAGAAGAAAGGGCCTTTCTCCTTCCTTTGAACCTCGCTGGCTGGGCTGCCTCCCCACACCCCAACCCCACACGTTTGGTTTGGACTACATCTCCCATCGTGCTCCCTGGCGAAGCCTGGCTTCGATCAAGGGGAGCTGGCGGAGGGGCAGAGAAAGGAAGCAGAGCGCCTTCCCCGCATCCATGGGGGGAAAAAAGCGCGTTATGCCCAAAGAAGGATTGGCCGAGCGCCAAGGAAGGAAAGCAGAGCTGGAAACGAGTTGGGGGGGGGGGGGGAGAGAAAGGGAAGGAATTAAAGAAGGGTAGCTGGAAAGGAGGAGGGAAAAAAAAGGAGGGATGCGGCCTGGTCTTCCTTCCCCCACCCACCCTCCCATCGACTTACCTGGGGGTCAACGCTAGTGGCAGACATCTCTCATGCGCCCTGAAATAAAGGGGAAGGGGAGCTGGGAGGGGGGAAAGGGAAGAGGAGGGGAGGGGCGGGGCCAGGCACGAGCGCGCTCTCTCTTTCCCTCCCTCCCTCTCTTCCTCTTCCCCCCTCCCCGAGAAGAGGGCCTATGCGCACGCGCGGGGGTGCGTGGGAAGGCGGGGGGAGTGAGGAAAGGGGAGCGGGAGCGTTAGGTCAAGGGAAAGGAGGGAGGGGGGAGGGAAAAGAGGGCGCCGCGCGCACGCGCGCTGGATCGTCGGTGCGCGCGCTCGTTTCTCCCCTCACATCCTTCGCTTCCACACACACACACAGAAGGAGATGAGGGGGACGGAGGGGGAAAAAAGGCCAGCTGCTGTTGCTGCTGCGCGCTCGCCGGTCCTTCCTCTCGCTTTCCCCGGCTCTTAGCCTCGAGATTTCTGGATCCTCGCCTTTCCTTGGGGAAAAAAAAAGAAAAACACGGAGAGGCCGGAAGGCAAAAGGAGACTCCCCCAGGCAGCCGAAGGAGCCTTCGAACTCCAATGGCGGCGGAGACCGGGCTCCGGTGACGTCAACGCCTCGGCTGCGCGGAGCATGCCGGGAAGGGAAGAAAAGGGGGGGGAAGCAAAGGGCCACCGCGCGCTCGCCGACGAAGAGTGGAGGGGGGAAGGAGAGAGGAAGGCATCACCTACTGGGCATGCGCAGGAGCGAGAGGGCCGTTAGGCCGAGAGGTGTCTCTAACGCAAGCCCGCCCAGATTTTAAGTTCCCGCCCAATCCTCCGTGGAGGTCGGGTGATTGGCAAGGTCGGCGGGTGGGCTCAGGAAAGAGTCGGAGCCAATCGGAATGACAAAAAAAGCTGAGGGGGCGATATCATGGCCGATCTCTGTCTCCCAAAATAACACCCACACACATCCACACCCATGTCTAGCCCTCACGCTCATTTTGAGGATGGGCGTGGGGAAATGGCTTCTTTCCCACTTGAGGCTGCTTCCTTTCTGATGTCGCTTGGCAGGTAGAAGTTCAACAGGTGTGCCCCGGCAATGTGGCCGAATGCTACCTGTTGAACTTTGGTTCCTCAATAGTCCCGAGGAGCGAAAAAAAAAGGTTGCCTTTTTCTGGCCTTATTAAGGAGAACCAGCCGATGGTTGAGTTCACACAAAGAGCACACTAACATGGTTTGTGTAACTGGATTTTGGGATAAGGAAAAGTAAAGTCCTACACTTAGGTAAGAAAAACCAAAAGTACACATATAGACTGGATGAAACCAGGCTTAATAGCAGTAACTTGGAGTCTTAGTGGACAACCAACTAAATATCAGCCAGCAGCCAAAAAAGCCAACGCAATCCTAAATTAACGGGGATACAATCAAGATCAAGTGAGGTACTAATAGCACTCTATAAAGCCCTAGTAAGACCACACCTAGAGTACCGCATCCAGTTTTGATCACCACACTATAAAAAAAAGATGTTGAGACTAGAAAAAGTGCAGAGAAGAGCAACCAGGATGATTAGCGAACTGGAGGCTAAAACAGGAAGAACACTTGCAGGAACTGGGCCAGTGGTGGGTTGCAGGCGGTACGCCCCAATACGGGTGTACCGGTGCCTGCCGGGAGCACTGGGTACCATTCCAGTCCGGTGCTCCGGAACCCTTATCTGTATTTGAGCTCTTCGGCGCTTCCACGTATGCACACAGAGTGTACGTCGCCTGCGTGGCGCTCCACCAAGCAGCTGAAGCGTCGCAGGAGGTAAAAATGTGTGCATGTGCTGCATGTGTTCATGTGCCGGACGCCGGGCCCCGTTGCACCCTACCGCTTGCACCAGGATCCGGAACCCACCACTGAACTGGGCATGGCTAGTCTAGTGAAGAGAAGGATCAGGGGAGACAGGAGAGCAGTCTTCCAATATTTGAGAGGCTGCCACAGAGAGGAGGAGGGGGTCAAGCTATTTCCCAAAGCACTGGAAGGCCAGACAAGGAAGAATGGGTGGAAACTGACCAAGGAGAGATTCAACCTGGAAATAAGGAGAAATTTTGTGACACTGAGATCAATCAACCTATGGAACAACTTGCCCTCGGAGGTTGTGGGAGCTTCATCACTTGAGGCTTTCAAGAGGAGACTGGACTGTCATATGTCAGAAATGGTGTAGGCAGAGTCTCCTGCTTGCACTAGATAACCTATAACCAGGATGGCGAACCTATAGCACAAGTGCCACAGTTGGCACACGGAGCCATTTGTCAGGGCACAAGAGGCGTTGCCTTGTCAGCTGTCCAGCACGCATGCACGCACTGGTTAGCTGACTTTGGTCTTCTTTTGAGGCCATTTTTCGCCCTCCATAGGTTCCAGAGGCTTTATAGGAGCCTGGGGAAGGCAAAAAGAGCCTCCTCTGCCCCCCCCCCCCCCCCCGAGGCTCTCCGGGAGCTTCCAGAGCGTAAAAAACCGGCCCTATGGGCAAACCGGAAATTCAGGAACAGACTTCCGGTTTGCTCGTAGGACTGGTTTTAGCCTTCCGGAGCCTTCAGGGGCATTCTGGAGGCTTCCCTGAAGGCTCTGGAGGGCAAAACACGACCCTATGAGTTTTTTGTCCTCCAGAGCCTTCAGGGAAGCCTCCGGAGGGCTAAAACTGGCCTTACGAGCAAACCGGAAGTTTGTTCCCAAACTTCTGGTTTGCCCGTAAGGCTATTTTTTGTGCTCCGGAGGCTTCAGGGAAGCTGCTGAAGCATCCAAGGGGTCTCGGGGAGTGGGGGGCAGGGGAGGCTGTTTTCACCCTCCCCAGGCTCCTATAAAGCCTCTGGAGCCTGGGGAGGGTGAAAAAAGCATGCCAAAAATGGAGGGGGGAGCACAGGTCATGTGTGCATGCAAGCTGGGGTCGTGCGCATTGCATTATGGGTGTGGCATGCCCGCGCACACCCCCTTGCGCTCACACCCCCTTTTGCCACACGAGCCAAAAAAGGTTCACCATCACTGACCTATAAGGTCCCTTCCAATTCTGTTAATCTTCTGAAGAACATTAATGAGTTCCCTGATGAACATAATCATCAATTTTGTTTTGCATCCCACTAGTCCCATTTAGGATGATAAGCAGGACAGTACATTGTACTAAACCATGGTTTGCTTAATCATGGTTCATAATCAACTACATACAACTTGGGTTTAAAGCTAATGCTGAAGCTACAATTCACCCTGCTACGACACAGACAGCTGGATTCAGCCAGTCCAATAAGTCCAGATTCAGAATCTGCAAGGCTCAGCATGTTGTGTGGAGGGACTTAACTCCTGAAGCAAAACCTTGATCTATTGAAATTTCACTGAATTTGTCAAGCCGATACACATTGCAGTAGCCACAATGCACAAAATAAGGTAGTTTTGACTTAACAATCACAACAGCCCTAAATTTTGGTTGCTAAGTGAGACAAACCTGGATTCCTTCATTGACTTCCCTTGTTGAAGCTGGCTGGGAAATTTGCAAATGGTGATCACTTGACCCTGGAACAATGCAACTGTTAGGAATACCATTATATATAAAACACGTACTCCTGGACTTCACCACCACAATTGAGTCCGAAATTTCTGTTGCTGAGTGAGACATGTTAATTTTGCTCCATTTTATGACCTTTCTTGCCACGGTTGTTAAGTGAATCTCCGCAGTTGCTCAATTAGTAACACCACTGTAAAGTGAATATGGCTTCCCCATTGACTGCTTGTCAGAAGGTTGCAAAAGTTGATCACATGACCCCAGGACACTATAAGTTGAGGACTACCTGTACTATATCCCAAACCACTTTAAAATACTTTGAGATAAAGATAAGTAGATTGTAATCATCACAGGTGTTTGAAGGGTAATGGAATATAAGGGTCAACTTTTTAAAAAAAACTTATCTTCAGAGTCCAATTACATGTAATCCTCAACTTACAACCACAACTGAGCCTAACATTTCCATTGCTAAGTGAGTTTTGCTCCATTTTTTGCCAGTTGTTAAATGTATCATGGTCATTAAATGAATCTGGCTTTTCCCATTGACTTTGCTTGTCAGAAACCAGCTGGGAAGGTTACAGACAGTCATCACATGACCAACACATCACCAACACCCTATCTCCAAAGGGGCCTAAAGCCATCCTTTGAAAAAAACAACAACCCTGGTTCAATTAGTTAACCTTACAAACCAAATCTGCACAACACTAACCAGTGGATCACACTTCAGCAGTGTAAATTGTACAAGCCAAGAAACATTTCTGATTCCAAGCCATCTCAGAGCATCAAGTTACTTCATGCAGAAGAAAGGTGGTATTCAGCAGGTTCTGACCAGTTCTGGAGCATACATTTTGAGTAGTTTGGAGAACCGGTAAATGCCACCTCTGGCTGGCCCCGCCCCCATCTATTCTCTTCCTCCCGAGTCCCAGCTGATCGGGAGGAAATGTTACAGTATCCTTCCCCTGCCATGCCCACCAAGCCACGCCCACAGAACCGGTAGTAAAAAAAATTGAATTTCACCACCGATGCAGAAGTGCTGATAATACATCTGGGACAGTAGTATTCAGCCAGTTCTGATCAGTTCTCGCAAACCGGTAGGGGAAATTTTGAGTAGTTGGAAGAACCAGCAAATACCACCTCTGGCTGGCTCCGCCCCATCTATTCGCTGCCTCCTGAGTCCCAGCTGATTGCCTGGGTCTAACAGAGCTGGAAAGCAGGTTAGTGGGATGGGGAGGGAATGGAGATTTTACAGATAGATCCTTCCCCTGCCACGCCCACAGAACCAGTAGTAAAAAAATTTGAATCCCACCACTGATCTGGGAATATTCTAATCCTCCCAAAAGTTCAGTCTTATCTGTTGTATATGAACGTGGTTTTAATATATGCTGGGAATGACAAGAAATGATAGTTTGGATTTATAACTCAATAGTGAGTTGCTGTTGAAGCCAAAGTGTTAGCCAAGGAGAGTTGTACCCTTGATTTCAGCCAAAGCAGCATATGACTTTGCTCCATACATACAATTAATTCACAGGAAAACTTATTACGTCCTGCTGGTTTGTATCAGGCTGCAAAGATCCAGAAGACTATTAATTGATAATAAAAAGCTAAAAAAGTTTATATCTCTTTGCTATCATTTCACTATCTGGATTCTTACAGGCCAGATATAGTAATCCTATATCATATGAGACACTTTCCCCCCAGTAAGAGTACAGGTAGTTCTCAACTTACAACCATTTCTTTAGTGAGCATTCAAAGTTACAATGGCATTAAAAAAGGTGACTTATAAGAGTTTTTCAGATGACTGTTGCAACATCCCCGTGGTCATGTGATCAAAATTTGGATGCTTAGCAACTGGCATGTATTTATAATTGTTACAGCATCCTGGGATCATGTTTGCACCTTTTGCACCCTGACAAAATCAATGGGGAAGACAGATTTACTTTACAATTATGTTACTAACTGAACATATAAATCCAATAAACAAACAAACAAACAACAGCAGAGATTTACTTAACTGGCAAGGGAGGTCCTAAAATGGGGTAAAACTCACTTGTCTTGCTTAGCAATGGAATTTTGGGGCTAAATTGTGGTCGTAAGTCGAAGACTACCTGTGTTGGATTATTACAACCTGGCCTTCTCTTATCAATGTGTGAACTGAGCAAATCAGCCAATGTAAAGCAACATCGGCAAATGTTTTAGGAAGGATTCTAATAGGAGAAAAAAATCTTGACATTTTTGAACTCAAACCAATACTTGTGGAAAGAAAGTTATGAACAGTTGCCCATGTTCTGAGGTTTAACGTTAGATAGACCTTTCAGTCAAACACAAGGCATAGCTGTGGTCTTCTTTTTAATCTTATTTAATAGGCAAATACTAGTCATATAGTTTCTAAAAAGTGTCCTGAAAATAATCATGTTATGATTTTGTGACAAAATCATTTTACGCTGCAAAACACTAGCCTCTTCGCTCAAAAAGCACTTGGACGAAATGCTTTCATTGTGCAAAACTGACAAAACATCCAGGACAAACATAAATGTCCATAACAAGATGTTTGGCCCCTGACTTGATATCATGAATTATTTGGGCAAAGGATAATGAATTGCTCCTTGAGTTTGCGCATCTTGAGTGGCTAAGGTTTCTTCCATATGGCCTTTACCACACCTCATTTTGCTGCTGTTCCCTCTCTTAAATTGAGTGTTGTCATTTGACTGGGGAACGGAACTAAATTCAGCATTTGGCAAATGAAAGATCAGTTTTTGGAGTAATAATTCAGCTATAGAAATATTAGGGACTATTTAACATTATAATTTACAATACAATAGCAGAGTTGGAAGGGGACCTTGGAGGTCTTCTAGTCCAACCCCCTGCCTAGGCAGGAAACCCTATACCGTTTCAGACACATGGCTATCCAACATCTTCTTAAAGACTTCCAGTGTTGGGGCATTCACAACTTCTGGAGGCAACTTCTGTTCCACTGATTAATTGTTCTAACTGTCAGGAAGTTTCTCCTCAGTTCTAAGTTGCTTCTCTCCTTGCTTAGTTTCCACCCATTGCTTCTTGTTCTACCCTCAGGTGCTTTGGAGAATAGTTTGACTCCCTCTTCTTTGTGGCAACCCCTGAGATATTGGAACACTATCCTGTCTCCCCTAGTCCTTCTTTCTATTAAACTAGACATACCCAGTTCCTGCAACCGTTCTTCATATGTTTTACTCTCCAGTCCCTTAATCATCTTTGTTGCTCTTCTCTGCACTCTTTCTAGAGCGTCAACCTCTTTTCTACATCGTGGTGACCAAAATCTAATTTAATCTAGTTCCCCTTTCTACCGGGGCCATTTCAGAGTGTCTACGTTGAAATAAGATTAAAACAGCATAGCCAACCCACTAAATTCCATGGCAGAATTAAGGTAGATATTTGATTACTCTAACCTCTAAACCACACCATAGTAGTTTGTATCCATAAATCAGGCTGAAAAGTGGGTGCAGCTTTAAATGGCTCATTGGTTACACAAGTTAAGTAATTACCAGGGTGGGGTTAGGAATTTAAAGGCAGCCCAGAAGGCAGTGTTTTAGTTGTGTTTCTAGTTTGTGGCTGAAGAAGGGTTTTTTTTTTTAATATATGTTCAGTTCCACTTAGGTAAGTGTAAGAATAATAGCACTGTGTTGTGAATTATTTGTGTTGTTGGTTTTAAGATTGAGGTGTAGCTGGCTTGTTCCATAGGCTGCTACATGGTTAGCTTCCATATGTGTTTTTCCTGGATATAATTTACAACTTCTGCTACAATGCAGCTTGTTTCACAAGACAAAATTGGCCGGCTTTGTGCAATGAGCTTAACTGTGGTCCGTAAGACAAGCAAACTTTTAAGCCAAAGCACGCTAGACTTAAAAGAGATCAGTGAAATGTGCCTCCGTTGCAATTCCTCTACTGTAAATTGTGGTTTATTTGGGAAACCACAAGCTGTGGCTCGTTGCAACATATGAGGTAGGCTGCTGTGTTTTGACTAGGTGGTGGAAAGGAATATCTAAGATTCTATTTTTTTGAAGGTGATAGCCTTATTTTCAGATTTATTTATATATTTGTATGAGGTAAAATTTAAAAAAAAATTGTTTCTGATCATCGTGAAGTGT
The DNA here is from genome assembly GCF_964273705.1 of Natrix helvetica. NCBI lineage: Eukaryota > Metazoa > Chordata > Lepidosauria > Squamata > Natricidae > Natrix > Natrix helvetica. The sequence goes on from NC_138549.1 coordinate 169,947,558, forward strand.
TAATACCACTTTATAAGGCCTTGGTAAGGCCACACTTGGAATACTTCATTCAGTTCTGGTTGCCACGGGGAGAGGGGGCGGTCTAGAAATCTAATTAATAATAATAATTAAAAAAAAAGATGTGGAGATTGTAGAAAGAGTGCAGAGAAGAGCAACAAAGATGATTAGGGGACTGGAGACTAAAACATATGAAGAACGGTTGCAGGAACTGGGTATGTTTAGCTTAAGAGAAAGAAAGACTAGGGGAGACATGATAGCAATGTTCCAATATCTCAGGGGTTGCCACAAAGAAGAGGGAGTCAAACTATTCTCCAAGGCACCTGAGGGTAGAACAAGAAGCAATGGGTGGAAACTAATCAAGGAGAGAAGCAACTTAGAACTGAGGAGAAATTTCCTGACAGTTAGAACAATGAATCAGTGGAACAGAAGTTGCCTCCAGAAGTTGTGAATGCTCCAACACTGGAAGTCTTTAAGAAGATGTTGGATAGCCATCTGTCTGAAACGGTATAGGGTTTCCTGCCTAGGCCTGGGGTTGGACTAGAAGACGTCTAAGGTCCCTTCCAACTCTACTATTGTATTGTATTATTAAGTGGATGTATCTGTTAATGCAGCTAACTGTCTTATTAAGCACATTGTGGTTGGTTTGTCAAAAAGCAGATTCCTTTAAAAGGAACGGGGTGTTTCCCCTGGGTTTTTCTTTTTCTTTTGACATGTGGAATTGGAGCTGAAATATTCAATGAGAATCCTTTCTAAACTGTTCTATACATTCCATGCTTTTGTAAATGGAATAACCACTAAGCATGATTACTCAGAAAATGAGTCACCAAGTGACTGTCCCTTCCCACCCCTCCCCGTATTAACCATGTATACAAAGAATGAAAAGGTTAAAAACAAGTTCTTTCTGAAAGGTTTTCCTGCAAATTTTGGAGACCATGATTGTCTCCTAATATATCCCACCCAGAAAACTGATTTTAGGCTTGAAGCTGATTTTAAGGCTTGGTTTTTTTAAAGCTTCTCTTTTTCTTCCTTCCCTCTCCAGGCCCAAGAAGAACTGGACAGAAAAGCTGTCATTGTCCCAACCCCAACAAATTGGCACCCTCTAGAAAACCCAGCATCCTTTTCGCATCTGCTGTTCGGGAGTCTGTTTGGCCTCTGAGTTCAGAGTTTTCCAGAATTTACAGTGGGTAGAGTCAGAAAGGGTTTAGAAATGCAGGCTGGTACGGTGTCCAAACATTGCATCGCATCGGGCGTCCAGCTCGTTACTAATGTTTTGACTAGTCTCCTGTCCAGCAGCTGGGAAATGGGAGATAGCTTTTCTCCAGAGGGAAGCCAGGATGAGGGAAGCAGCTCATCTTCGGAGGACACTCAGTGGACCCCTTTGCGTTGGTCAAGATCCAGCATGAAGTCGGAGATTAAGCGTCTTCAGACATTTCGGCTCTGGCCAGCCAGCGTTCCTGTGACTCCAACTGATTTGGCAGCTGCTGGTTTTTATTTTGTCGGCCCTGCTGACACCGTCCAGTGTTTCTGCTGTGGTGGGTTGTTGTACAATTGGTTAGCTGAAGAGGATCCTATGGTAGAGCACAAGAAATTCTTCCCATCATGTTGGTATGTCCAGGACAAAATTGTAGGAAATATCCAACAGATGCCTTGGAGCGAAGAACACCAAGACACTGTAGATGGGCAATTTTTTGGCATGCCACATGTGGAGGAGAGCCCCGTAGGTGGTCAACCAGAATACCCATATATGGAGACAGAAGGAGATCGGTTGGTGTCGTTTGAGAATTGGCCCTCTTATTCTCCAATGTCTCCCCAGTTGTTGGCCAGAGCAGGCTTCTTCTATACAGGTATGTGAGAACTGCTTTTGATGGGTATGACCCAGGTTCCATCTACGTTAATGTACGGCGTACGTTATTCCTGAAAGCCTGGGAGTAGCTCATGAAACTGGTGGCCTTAATGTTTTATTTTTTATTTATGTCTGTATTAAATCTATATTTAAATTTATTTGTATTCCAGCTTTATAAATAATTCAAGGTGATGAATATATCTAACACACAAGTTTCTCCTTTTTTCTCCATAAAAACAACCCTGTGAGGCGGGTTGGGTAGAAAGAGGGACTGGCCCAAAGTCACCCTGCTGGGTTTCGTGACTAAGTGGGAAGTTGAAACACACTTGGAAGGCTTTAATGGAGGTTTACAGCAAGCCTGCTGCCTTAACCACTAACTTTTGTATAACTCAGAGAGGCATAGCTAATGTTCCTGCCTCCTATTTTCCCCACAACAACCCTGTGAAGTGGATTCGGTTAAGAATAATTCATACCAAGTCACCTGGTTGGCTTTCATGCCTAAAGGAGGCCAAGAACTCACAATCTCCTCATTTGTAGTGTGTGGCACTTTTGTTCCAATGGAGACCTACCTACAGTAAAAGTGTGCCATTAAAAAGGAAAATTTACAGTTGCTGTTAGATGTGGTCTACAGCAACCTGCAAATGGTTCCCTGTTAAAGAGCAGAAAGTATACAATACAATACAATAGTAGAGTTGGAAGGGACCTTGGAGGTCTTCTAGTCCAACCCCCTGCCTAGGCAGGAAACCCTATACCGTTTCAGACAAATAGCTATCCAACATCTTCTTAAAGACTTCCAGTGTTGGGGCATTCACAACTTCTGGAGGCAATTTCTGTTCCACTGATTCATTGTTCTAAATGTCAGGAAATTTCTCCTCAGTTCTAAGTTGCTTCTCTCCTTGCTTAGTTTCCACCCATTGCTTCTTGTTCTACCCTCAGGTGCCTTGGAGAATAGTTTGACTCCCTCTTCTTTGACCCCTGAGATATTGGAACATTGCTATCATGTCTCCCTTAGTCCTTCTTTCTATTAAACTGGACATACCCAGTTCCTGCAACCGTTCTTCATATGTTTTAGTCTCCAGTCCCCTAATCATCTTTGTTGCTCTTCTCTGCACTCTTTCTAGAGTTTCCACATCTTTTTTACATTGTGGCGACCAGAACTGAATGCAGTATTCCAAGTGTGGCCTTACCAAGGCATTATAAAGTGGTATAGTGTGGATTGTGTGGGAAATTGTTTGCAATTTGGACCTAAGACGTAGAGGCTTTGCAGACTTTCTCTTTCCTCTGGGAGGAATCCTTTCTTCCAGAGGTGCAGTACATCTCCCCATTCTCCTTTAAGTATTTGGCACCCTATGGAACATAATCCACAGCCGTAGCTTCAGTTGAATATTTATTTAATTTGTAAAGGTGCCCATCTCAACAAGTGACTCTGTCCAGCGAGCAATTACCAGAAAGGCAAGGATTTTACCGTGGAAGGGAATTGACGGGTGCAGAATTTTCTCTAACCTGCCATCAGTTTTGGACTCTTGGGTGCAACGTTTTGGTGAATGGTGGGCAGGCTTGTGAGCGCCTCTTGAAATGGCAAAACAAACTAAAATGGGGGATAATTCAGGCTTTGGTCATTAGGAATAGAATTCAGTCTGTCCGGCTAACCTCTGCGCTCCTCTTCCACCATTTCCCATGTTGGAATGGCTTAATTCTGCATGGCTTATAGAGGCATTGGGGTTCTATTTATTTATTTTCAATATTTCTAGACCGCCCCCTCTCCCCGAAGGGACTTGGGGCGGTGTACAGGTGTGTCATTAAAACGAATACAAAAGACGAATATCCCATACCCTTAAAAACGAATTAAACCTCATACAACTGTACAAAAAGTAAAAATTAAAAATTAAATTAAAAAACAACTAAAAATATACCCCTAGAAAATTTTTTAAAAATGCAGGCTTGAGGAACTAAAATTCGGAATTAGGAATTAGGCCAGGCCGGCTAGATTGAACAGGTGGGTCTTTAGTTTCTTACGGAAGGAGCGGAGGTCGGTGATAGTCCTGATATCTGGGGGATGGAAGGCTGAGTCAACCTTGAGCCTGGTGAGATTTGAACTGCCGAACTGCAGCTAGCAGTCAGCTGCAGTGCTGTACTCTAAGCACTGCACCGCCTCGGCTATAGCAGTGCGGGTAGTAATTGATCCCTGCCATAGTTTTAATTCTGAGTGGGGGTCCTGGGCATCTTCAAGCATCTGGCAATGATTTTTTTTGTTTGTTTGTCTCTGTTGCTCTTGACCAACCCGTGTTCTTTTTGTCATGGACGTTTTCAGGTCAACAAGATTATGTGCGGTGTTTCTACTGTGGTGGTGCCCTGAGGAACTGGGAACAAAACGATGATCCCTGGGTAGAGCACGTCAGGTGGTTTCCAAGGTGATCCATGCTGAAGTACCTGTGTTTCTTCCATCCTCCATATCTTGTAGGAACTGACACGGGCAGGCTCTTTTGAACCTGAGGTTCAAATGATCTTTTGGATGTAACTGATAATAGGGGAGGAGGGAAAGCAGCACGCTCTCCTTGGATTGAAGGATTGTGTTGGCCACGGCCCTTCCCCACCATTCAGTTAGAATTGAGGAAGCCTCTTGAATGAAAAGCAAAACACTTTTAAGGAGAGAAAAAAACAAAGTCCAATTGGCTTTGGGGGAAGCACCTTTGGGACAACCGTGGCCTGGATGACTGGGAATCCCCATAGACCAGGGGTGTCCAAACTTGGGAACTTTAAGACTTGTGGACTTCAACTCCCAGAATTCCCCAGCCAGCCATGCTGGCTGGGGAATTCTGGAAGTTGAAGTCCACAAGTCTTAAAGTTCCCAAGTTTGGACACCCCTGCCATAGACAGATCCAATGGAAGATAACGTTTTATATCCTTTTGATATCAAATATCCAATTTGATACTAAGTAACAAACAATATTTACAACTAACCTTTTCTCAATCTTCTTCCTTACCCCAACTTCTACAGATGTTCATTTCTGCTCCAGTACTTGGGGAGAGATTCCATAAATCACATTCAACAATCTAATGTAATGTTGGTGAGTATGCCTGCCTCTCCTGTCTGACTGTAGCTTAAATAATGCCCAATGCTGTTAACGTGTCTGAATATGTCTAACGGGGGCTCCCTTATCGTAGGTAAAACGGCTGCCCTGGCGTGTTGTATATCAAACACACAAAGGGGTTGGAGGGGGTTCCTTCCTTCCTTCCTGAGATAACAGTATATCCAAGCTGGGTTTTGGGGTTTGGCACCGTGGGGGTGGGGGGGGAAAGTTTGTCATCTAGGAAGTTTTGGAAGCTTTTACAGTGCAGCTAACTGGATGCAAGGTTAAAGCTGGGTCCCAGGGAACAAATCGGTTAGTGGCTACTGTTACGTCCTCCTTCCTGGACAGTGACATCTTGACCAGACTGCTTGAATACATCAGTAAGCTGGCAGTGGAATTCCCCAAGACTGATAATAATAGTACTGGGAGACTTTAATTGGATTCGTGTCTGATATGGCTAAGGGGTCCGTGACCTTTATGACAGCCAGAGACCCCATGAAGTTGCTGAGGGCCCAACACCCACAGGTGGTCCTGTGCTAGCTCTGCTTCTTCTTTTTTTTTTAAACTCCAAGCAGCTGCAACAAAATCGGAAAGTGAAGGATATTACGATCACTTCTTTGTCATGTTCAAATCTCTCTTTAATTGCTGTTTGGGTTGCTGATGCTGCCCTTCCAGGTAGGGAGGTAAGACCTATTACCAGGATGGCAAACCTATGGCCCTCTCTGCAGACCAGCCAGCTCAGCTCCACTGCGGATACGTGCCTGCCTCCTACCGGCCAGCTGATTTCTGCCGTGCATGTGGAGACGCGCATGTGTGTGTGTGGGGCTTAACACGGGCATGCGCGGGGTGTGTGGCGTGCCCCCTCTGTGGCCCATTTTGTATTTTAGGAGGTTTCAGGGAGGCCTGCTAGGCCCAAAACGGGTCATGGGGTGGGGGATGCGGTCCAAAACAGGGCAGGGGGATCGCGTGGATGCACAGGGGCAGGGGGAACATGGGGGGGGGGGTCATGCAGGTATGCACAGGAGGCGGGGCACATTATGGGTGTGGGCCCCGTGTGTGTGTGCTGTCACACGGGCAATTTCGGCACGTGAGAGCAGAAAGGTTAGCCGCCACTGACCTATTAAATTGGTGTGTTCTGGTTGACTAATGTTCTGGGCAGGTTCCAAAACCGTCCGTCCCCCCCCCCTGTTCAGCCTGTGAAGGCCTTTGTCCCCTGTCTGGAAGGGAGGTGTGATAAGGATCTCAGATTGGATTGCTCCCATAATGACCTTTGGGATTCCCTGATTTCGTGATGAATTTCAGGGCATTAAAAAAAAAGAAAGATACTCTGAGAACCATTTGAGAAAAACACACACTACTATATGGAAGTCATATTAAGACTTTACACAGCAATTAAAACGGCAAAATGCATTTCTTCCATCCATACAGATAGTTGATTAGCAGCTCTGTTGCAAGTGACTTATTTTCTTTATTTGAGGGACGGAAGGGTCACAAGACTATTGAACAAACGTTCTAGGCATTGGACAAACACTCAGATCTGCTCTGAGTTAACCGGTGACTGATCAGGCCCAAAGGGACAGCCGTGTCACTTAGGAAATGATTGACTCTTTGTCAACAGGGTCTGTTAATCCAGGCCCTTGGGATTTAGATCTATGTCCCTCTTTGTTTGATGGACTCCCTGGAAATGTGTGGTTGGATCTGGGCTGTGATAAATTAATTCTTAAGAGAGAAGACAGTTCTGCCTGTCTTGAAGGAAGAAGCGGTGAGGCCTCTCCTCGGAAAGCTTTTGCTGGGTACAATAGTTCTGGAGAATTTTCATCCGAGCTCCAAGCTTCCCTATTTGAATAAGATTGTTGAAAAGGTGATCCCATTGTGGCTCCACTGAAAGAAGGGGATTATCTGGACCCATTTTAATCAGTTTTCAGGCTGGGTCATCCTATGGAGAAAACACGGGTTGTACTTGTGGATCTTTGGTGGAGCTGGGATGGGGGTGGTGCAATTATACTGATTGTTCTTGATCTCTTTTGATACCATGATGGTACAAGTATCCTCCTGGAAGATCTAAGGCAGTGCTGCCAAACTCATGGGCCGGATATGTCACTCACTGGTCACACCCACACCCAGTTTAGTGAAGGGGAAAAAGTCCTGATATGTCACCTGATGTCACTGTGACAATGTGAGTTTGACACCCCTGGTCTAAGATGATGTGGCTTGCCAGCAGAGCTGGCAGCAGATTCGGAGAGTGAGGAGGTTGGGGAGGAACGTGGGTCAGTCCTGGAGACTGGGGAAGGCTCTGATGAGGGCTTTGTGTTGGAAGCAGAGAGGGAGCCAGGGCTGTCCGACAGTTATCAGCTGCCTTCAGAGTCAGACATCAGTGGGGCAGAAGAACAGCTGGAGCCTGTTCCCAGTGTGCGCATGTGCAGAGTTGCCAGACGAAGGGAACAGCTAAAGAACAGGGGTCGACTTGTAATAATAATAATAATAATAATAATAATAATAATAATAATAATAATAATAATAATAATAATAATAATAATAAAAATATTTATTTCTTAGCCGCACCCTCTCCCGAAGGACTCGGGGCGGCGTACAATGAAACATATGAAATAAATATGGACAAAACAAACATATAACAGAGACATATACCGAGACATACATACGGAGGAGGTCGGCTGATAAATAAAACAATTAAAATACAGTCTTTAAAAACCCCTAGATAATTAAATATAATTAAAATACCCAGTAAAAGCCCGTCAGGAGCGATATGGTTAGATCAAAGTTGAGCCAGGCCAGCTGCTTGGAATAGGTGGGTCTTAAGCTTAATATGAAAGGAGCGGAGGTCAGAGGTATTCCTAATATCCGGAGGGAGGTCATTCCACAGGGCTGGGCCCGCCACAGAGAAGGCTCTACTCCTAGGTGCCGCCCCCCGACACTGTCTTGTGGACGGCACCTGGAGGAGGCCCTCTCTGTGCGAGCGGATTGGTCGCAGGGATGTATGGGGCAGAATACGATCCCGCAAGTAACTAGGTCCTGAGCCATGGAGCGCTTTAAAGATTATGATCAAAACCTTGAAACGCACCCGATAGACCACAGGAAGCCAGTGCAGCTCGCGCAGGAACGGTGTCACATGGGAGTACCTAGTACTTCCCATAATTACCCGCGCGGCTGCGTTCTGGACCAACTGTAGCCTCCGGGTGCATTTCAAGGGAAGCCCCATGTAGAGAGCGTTACAGTAGTCCAAGCGAGACGTCACCAGCGCATGAGTGACTGTGCGTAAGGCGTCCCGGTCCAGTAGGGGGCGCAATTGACGCACCAGGCGAACCTGGTGGAACGCCCCCCTTGCCACGGCTGTCACATGGTCATCCATGGACAGCCGGGCATCCAGGAGGACGCCCAAATTGCGCGCCCGCTCCACGGGGGCAAGTTGAATGCCCCCAATGGCCAATGATGGAATTAATTGGCTGAACCGGGGAGCTGGTACCCACAGCCACTCCGTCTTGGAGGGGTTGAGCTTGAGTCGGTTGTCATCCATCCAGATCCGTACGGCTTCCACACACCGGGACATCACTTCGATGGCCTCGTTGGGGTGGTTCGGGGTGGAAAAGTACAGCTGAGTATCATCAGCGTACAGATGGTATCCCACCCCGAAACCACGGATGATCTCACCCAGCGGCTTCATATATGTGTTGAAGAGGAGTGGCGAGAGGACCGACCCCTGTGGCACCCCACAAGTAAGGGGGCGTAGGGTCGACCTCTCTTCTCCTGCCAACACACGCTGCGTCCGGTCAGAAAGGTAGGAGCCGAACCACCGCAAAACGGTGCCCCGGACCCCCAGCCCCTCCAGCCGGCGCAGCAGGATACCATGGTCGATGGTATCAAAAGCCGCCGAGAGGTCTAATAGGACCAGGATAGAGGAACAACCTCTGTCTCTGGCCCTCCAGAGATCATCCACCAACGCGACCAAGGCCGTCTCCGTGCTGTGACCGGGGCGGAAGCCGGACTGGCGCGGGTCTAGATAATCATTTTCCTCCAGATGTCGTGGAAACTGGTAGGCCACCACACTCTCTACAACCTTCGCCAAAAAGGGAAGGTTGGAGACAGGACGATAATTGGCCAGCTCCAAAGGGTCCAGGGAAGGCTTCTTGAGCAAGGGTCTCACCACCGCCTCTTTCAAGGCGGCCGGGAGAGACCCCTCGCTCAGCGAAGCATTCACTAGGCCCAGGAGCCAGTCTCGTGTAACCTCCCAGGATGCCAGTACAAGCCAGGATGGGCACGGGTCCAATAAACATGTGGTGGGTCGCAGTCGTCCACGCAATCTGTCCAAATCCTCGATGGCAACCAAGTCAAACTCCTCCCAGATCGATACCTCAAGACTCGCCATGGACGTCTCCATTGGATCACTGACAGGAACCCAATCTCTCCGGATTTGAGCGATTTTATCCTGCAGATATTTACCAAATTCCTCTGCCCTGCCCTGTAGGGGGGCCTCCTGCGGCCTCTGAAACAAGAGGGAGCGGGACACCCGAAACAGGGCGGCAGGGCGGTTCTCCGCGGATGCAATGAGAGTGGCACAATATTGGCGTTTGGCCACTCTCAATGCCACAAGGTACGTCCTTAAATGGGCTCGTGCCTGTGTTCAATCAAATTCGGAGCGAGAGGATCTCCAACGACTCTCTAGACGTCTCTTGCGGCACTTCATCACCCTTAGCTCCTCGGTAAACCAAGGGGCTAGGGTGGATCGTTGCCGCCGGAGAGGCCGCAAAGGCGCCACCCGGTTCAAGGCCCCGGTAGTTGCATTATTCCACGCAACTACCAGGTCCTCTACCCGGGGGCGGGTCAAGGTTACAGGAGGTGGCCCAAGCTCCGTCTGGAACCTATCAGGTTCCATCAGGCGCCTGGGGCGGAACCATCTGGAACTTTTCGGTTCCGCCTCCCCGCAGCGGGAGGTAGCACCAGGGAAGTCAAGACGGAGGAGTGAGTGATCTGACCATGACAGGGGAGTGATGGTTAAGTCCCCTCCTCCCAGATCACTCAGCCACTGGCCAGAGACAAAAACAAGGTCCAGAGTGTGTCCTCCCTCGTGTGTCGGGCCCTGAATCATTTGAGTCAGGTCCATGGCTGTCATGGAAGCCATGAACTCCCGAACCCCCTCTGATGCTTCTCCCATCGATGGCAGGTTAAAATCCCCCATCACTAAAAGTTTGGGGGTCTCAACCGCCACCGATGCGATCAGCTCGAGGAGTTCAGGCAGGGCCGCTGATGTATAGCGAGGAGCCAGGTATACTATCAGCAGGCCCAACTGTCTCCCAGGCCCCCATTTCACAACAAGGGATTCACATCCGGACGTCTGTGGCACAGTAGACTCCCTCGGCTCTAAGTCCTCCCGAATAATTGCTGCCACCCCACCGCCCCTTCCCTGGGCCCGGGGCTGGTGAAATGCTCGGTAGCCTGGTGGGCACATTTCGACGAGGGGAAGACCTCCCTCGTGGCCCAACCAGGTCTCCGTTATTCCCGCGAGGTCCGGCTCCCCCACTAAAATTAGATCGTGAATGAGGGGGGCCTTGTTAACAACGGACCTCGCATTGCATAACAGCAGCCTCAGGCCTTGGGTCTGTAACTCTTGACCACCTAGAACGCGGGGGTTGGTACAAGCGACCGGGTGTAACCAGCAACCACGGTCTCCCAACCGACTGTAGGTTCTTAAGCTGTCCTCGTATCTGCCCCTCCCTGCGACCGTTGGAATTAAAGAGCCCTGTATAGGAATGGTGTCCTCCCCCTCCTCCTCCCTTCCGCCCCTTCTGTTCGCGACCACACCTGGAGGCCCGGCTCTCACATCGCTCCTGGTCTGACCCACCCACCCCCCCTCCCTGGAACCCCCTAAAAACAATGTAAAACATTTGACTAAAAATCCCCTCAGCTTCCGTTTCTTCCACCTCTCGGGGTTCACAAACCCGTCATCAAGGCAGGCCCTTGTAAGAGCCAAGGGCCATACCTGCGAGAGAGGGGCCTCCCGCAGGCGGAGCAGGTCTAACCTTGAATAAATTGATAGAATATTAAAGCCCAATTGGGTAAGGGTGCAGGTAGTAAAAGTCAATAGCCGGAGGGCTAAGGTCTTAATGGGATACTAAAGCTGGAGGCTTTAGTATCCAGATAGTACTTGGAAAGAGGGCGGGGGGGAAATGTTCAAATATTCCCAAAGTGGAGCAAATGGGGGACAGTCCAAGGTGGTTAAAAGTAGATGTAGTTACAGATGTTACAGATGTGGGTTCCTTAGTGAATGGGAGGTGGCCTTTTTAAGCCCAGCTGTTCTTAGTCTTAGTCTGGTCTGGGCAGTCAGTTAGTCTGGTCTGGGTAGTCAGTTAGGCTCATCCATGGCCCTAACACGGGTCTCCAGTGACCTCTAAGGTTCCAGGCCATCCCAACCATTATTTAAGGTCTTCTTCTTCTTCTTACTGGTTCCCAACATCCTCACCTTGACCCCCCCATCCGGCGTCTCAGTTCTCAGTTCTCTTAACATTCGCAGCAGTTTGGGGAAACGCTTCCAAGATTATCAAGACACCAGAGCAAGTTCCCGGGAGCATGGGAGCAGCCAGGATACGGCCAGCTGTTATGGGGGAGTCCCTGGCTGCGGTTCTTTCCACACACCCAATACCGCAGCCATCTCCCAGTGCCGTTCCCTGCTGCCTCCCCATTCTGCTCACCATTCGGTGTCCTCTGGTGTCCTTTAGCGTTGTAAGGCGGCTCCCGAACTTCCATTGCCTCCCCTTCCTCTCTGGTGCCGCTGGCTTGCCTTTTCCCCTTTCCTCTTTCAAGCTCTTTCAAACTCTTTCAAACTTCGCGCCGCGCTGCGCAGCTGCGATGCGCCGCCGCCGCCATTGCCTCGCGGCTTCCTTCCTCGGCTTCTCGGCTCCGCTCCGCTCCTTTTGCCTCCAAGCTTCTCCGACCACCCCTGGTAGGCTAAAACAAGCCCCAAACACGCCAGGGTGGTCGGGCTATCCGAATCTCAGCCCCCCGATGCCATGGGGACCGGCGGCAACCTCCTACCCCTGTTGGGCGCTCCCCGGTAAGCTAGGAGCTCAAACAGGCGACCGCCATCGCCGGAAGCTCCTCCTCCGTTTTTCTTGGGACTTGGGAGTAAGGCCACAGGTGGATGGTGAATGTTCCCTCCCATAGGGAATAACAGAGGAGCAAAAGGGGAGTGGAGTTTGCAGGAGACCATTAGTTCATTCCTGCATTCCTGCTAAGTATTGCGGCATCTGAAAGATATCGGCCCGGCCACTCTCCAAGCCTGATAAAGGTCGGTAATTGTGAACTTTCTTGAAAGACTGCGGGAGAGGAAAGACTTGGCTGGAGAGGAATTCAGTGTAAATTAAATAAAAGGGGTTTATAGGGACGAGGACTTGGCTTCGTGCTGCTGGGGAAGCTTAGGTCAGAACATAAGGCTTTGAGGATGGGAGATGTAGTGGTTCTGTTTTTTCTCTATGGCTGTCAGTGCATAGAGATTCAGCCAATGCTCCTGGATTACAGGGTGCATCAGGACCCAGTGCTCTCACCCTTCTCCTTTAATATCTATATGATAAGATCATCCTATGCTGTAGGGATCTAGTGCACTGATGATATTCAGATGTATCGATGTATAAGATCTGTATAACTTGACCAAAGGAGTCTTTCAGGGTCTTTTCCCCAGTGACTGGAAGCTGCTTAGATCTGGATGAAAAGGCTTAAGCTTCCAGCTTCCCGGTTCAACCAGCATATGCCATCGCTGACCATCGGAGATGATCAATTAGCCCCGGTGGAAGGGGCACGCAATTTGGGCGTCCTCCTTGATGCCCGGCTGTCTATGGAAGATCATGTGGCGGCCGTGGCGAGGGGGGCGTTCCACCAGGTTCGCCTGGTGCGCCAATTGCGGCCCCTTTTGGACCGGGAGGCCTTGCGCACAATCACTCACGCGCTGGTGACGTCTCGCCTGGACTACTGTAATGCTCTCTACATGGGGCTCCCCTTGAGGTGCACCCGGAGACTGCAGTTGGTCCAGAATGCAGCCGCGCGGGTTATTATGGGGAGATCGAGGTTCTCCCATATAACACCTATCCTGCGCGAGCTGCACTGGCTTCCTGTGGCCTACCGGGTGCGCTTCAAGGTACTGGTTACCACCTTCAAAGCGCTCCATGGCACAGGGCCTAGTTACCTGCGGGATCGCGTCCTGCCCCATACATCCCTGCGACCCGTCCGCTCACACAGAGAGGGACTACTCCGGGTGCCGTCCTCCAGAGAGTGCCAGAGGGCAGCGCCCAGAAGTAGGGCCTTCTCTGTAGTGGGCCCCACCCTTTGGAATGACCTCCCCCCAGACATCAGGACTACAACCGACCTTCGCTCCTTCCGTATGAAGCTGAAAACCTACCTGTTTCGACTAGCTGACCTGGCATAATTCTACAACCTCTCCAGCCCAGGGCATTTTTAATTGGAATTTTAGTTTTTAAGGGTTAATTTCACTGGGGTTTTAACTTTTTTAGGTATTGTAACTTATTTATTTATTCTTACCTCCTCTGTACGCTATATAATACTTTTGTACGTCGCCCCGAGTCCCTGTGGGGAGAGGGGGCGACTAATAAGTTCAAGTAATAATAATAATAATAATAACCCGGAAAAAAGCACCAGTGGTGATGAGCCCACAGTCCTTTGGGTGCTGGATATTTTCCATGTCGGTAATAAATCAGGTGGAAGCATGTCGTTGGTCCCCTTGCACATGGATTATTGCAATGGATTCTGTAGGTGGAGCTATCCTTGGAGACCACGTGGAAGATGGTCCAGAATGCAGGAGCACAAGCAGCGATGGGCGCCTCCGCTATGCCTATGTTACCCCTCTGCTCTGCAAGCTGCACTGATGACCCATAAGCACCTGGTTGTCATTCAAGGGGCTGTTTGTCCTTTCTTTAGGACTGGAGTGGGGCAGTGGCCTAGAGGTAGAGCTTTTGCCCCACAATCAGGAGGCTGTGAGTTCGATCCTAGATAGAGGCAGACGTTTTTCTCGCTGGGTACACATGAGAATATACGTGCTGAACAAAACTCTGTATTGGTGACCGGAAGGGCATCCGGCCATTACAACCACTCTGCTAGCTACATTCCAGTTGCCCAGACTCCGCTCCACAAGGGATTATGGGGTGATGAAGACTGTCCTCTTAGAGGCTGCCTCTCTTTCACATTTCTGCCATCCCAGTAAGATCTGATGATATCATATCTTTCATCGTACTGGTCGCCATGATGTAAAAAAGATGTGGAGACTCTAGAAAGAGTGCAGAGAAGAGCAACAAAGAGGATTAGGGGACTAGAGACTAAAACATGAAGAACCGTTGCAGGAACTGGATATGTTTAGCTTAAGAGAAAGAAGGGCTAGGGAAGACATGATAGCATTGTTCCAATATCTCAGGGGTTGCCACAAAGAAGAGGGAGTCAAACTATTTTCCAAGGCACCTGAGGGTAGAACAAGAAGCAATGGGTGGAAACTAATCAAGGACAGAAGCAACTTAGAACTGAGGAGAAATTTCCTGACAGTTAGAACAATTAATCAGTGGAACAGAAGTTGCTTCCAGAAGTTGTGAAGGCCCCAACACTGGAAGTCTTTAAGAAGATGTTGGATAGCCATCTGTCTGAAATGGTATAGGGTTTCCTGCCTAGGCAGGGGGTTGGACTAGAAGGCCTCCAAGGTCCCTTCCAACTCTACTATTGTATGTCCTTTTTGTTAAGCAATGGTATCTAACGGGACCTAGGGAGTGTGTTTTCTCTGGCACAACACCTGCCCTTTGGGAAAAATATCCCTCCCCCACTTGCCCCAGAGCAGTGTTTCTCAACCTTGGCAACTTGAAGATGTCAGGACTTCAACTCCCAGAATTCCCCAGCCAGCTGGCTGGGGAATTCTGGGAGTTGAATTCCGGACATCTTCAAGTTGCCAGGGTTGAGAAACACTGCTCCAGAGCTTTAGACTACCCCAACCTGCTAAGTCTTTAAATAATCTCTGAACATCTGTATTTTCCCCGAGACCTTGGAATGGGTCACGGAGTTGCTCATCAGGCATTCAGTGCCTGTTTTAGGTAAAGTACCCACAGCCCTTCCTCATTTGTTTATAGTCGCCATTCAAAATTAACCACAGCACCGGAAAAAAAACAATTACCGATGACTGTTTCTCCTACAACTGTTGCAGCATCACGTTGTCAAAATTCAGAGGCTTGGCAATTGGCTCATATTTCTGATGGTCACGAGGTCCCAGGGTCCTAGGAATCCCCTTTTGCGACCTGACAAGCAAAGCCAGTAGGGAAGCCAGATTCACTTAACAGCGGCGTTACTAGCTTAACAACTGCCGTTGATTCACTGAACAAGAAAGTATGGAAAGGAAGGTGGTAAAATGGAGCAAAATTCACTTAACAACTGACTGTCTTAGCAGTGGAAATGTTGGGCTCCGTCCTGGTTTTGTACTGTATCTTTGCTGTGACAATTAACCTTTGTTTTGTTTTTAATATTTGCTTTTAATCTCTATGCCATTCAGAACCTGTGAGTTTGGTGGCTGTATATACCTTAGCAATTAATACAGTTTTCTCCTTGGTGACACCTATCTTGTCTTGGTTTTCAGGAAGACGACTTGCATTGGCCTGAAGATTATTCTGAAAGCTCTCGTGGTAGGTGCTCTTATAGAAAAGAGGTTTAAGTCTTGCTTAATTTGGGTAACATTATCGTTAGTGCTGACTTCTTAGGCAACTGTCTTTTAACATCAGGAGGACACCCCAGCACTATTTGCACAGTATCCCATAATCCTGCATTTTAGACAATCTAGATGGATGGATTACTTATTTCCACCCTATAATGTACATGTTTAGTTTCAGCAACAGTATATGAACAGTATATGAAGAACGGTTGCAGGAACTGGGTATGTCTAGCTTAAGAGAAAGAAGGACTAGGGGAGACATGATAGCAGTCTTCCAATATCTCAGGGGTTGCCACAAAGAAGAGGGAGTCAAACTATTCTCCAAGGCACCTGAGGGTAGAATAAGAAGCAATGGGTGGAAGCTAATCAAGGAGAGAAGCAACTTAGAACTGAGGAGAAATTTCCTGACACTTAGAACAATTATTCCGTGGAACAGAAGTTGCCTCCAGAAGTTGTGAATGCCCCAACACTGGAAGTCTTTAAGAAGATGCTGGATAGCCATTTGTCTGAAATTGTATAGGGTTTCCTGCCTAGGCAGGGGGTTGGACTAGAAGGCCTCCAAGGTCCCTTCCAACTCTACTATTGTATTGTATTGTATATTAGTGGGATTTTTTTAGTATCAGCAACAGGTAGTCCTTCACTTTACAACTCAGAGCCTTTCAAACAGCATTGGGGGAAAAAAAACTGACTTGAAGTTGGTTCTCACACTTAAAGCTATTGCAGTAGCCCTACAGTCATGTAACCAAAATTCAGCCCCCTTGGCAATTGTATTAATGATGGTTTCAATGGGGGTGGGGGGGTGGGACGGTCATGTGATCATCATTTACAACCTTCCCAGATATTTTCCAACAAGTAAAGTCATTGGGGGAAGCAAGCCTGATTTGCTTAACAACCACAGCAAAAAATGGTCATACAATTGCTCACTTAACAATGGAAATTCTGGTCCCAATTGTGGTTATAAGTTGAGGACTACCTGTATAGAAAGAACAACTCTCCCTCTTTAAAAGCTGCAACACAATCTATTGCCCAGAAACACAGTATGCAAATATTAGAGCTCAAGGAAGGGGAACATTTATGAGTAGCGCAGCACAAAGGTGGGTATTAAACCTGAAGGAGATAAGATGCCAGGGCTAAATATTGTGAGAATTTAGGCAAGAATATCAATCCCCAAAAAAGAGGAAAGCTAGAAGCAAAAATACCACCCTTAGCTTGGTTTGCTTGGTCATATAGCATTTGCTATTTAACTGCAATGGGAGCCAGTTTGCCCACCCTTGTTCACTGTGGTGCAAAATGCTCTCTTGGTGGGTTTCCCCCCCCCCCCATCCTGGGGTGGGCCTGAGGCTGAATACCAAGAGATGGAAGCTCTTACCCAACTGTGTTTGAACAAGGGCCATAGAGGTAGGTTTCTGCTACTTTGCCCCCCGGATCGGGTGAACAAGTAGTGGTGGCAGGAGGCTCCACCCACCCACTCACCTGAACGCTTCTGCGCATGTGCGCACAGCACGCACGAGCAAACCAGTAGTAAAATAAATTGAAACCCACTGGCCCTTTGGGATCAAATTAGCAGCCAAGCAGAAGGCACAAGACCTACCACCGACTCTCATCTGCTCTGATCATACAGTAATGTTTGTAATGAAACGAGTTTTGTTGTTAGAGAAATGACTAGCCTATATTAATATGTATTAACAGAAAGTTGAGGCTGTGTGTTATTACCTTATTCTACCGTGCTAAAAGGAGTTGCAAGTCAATGCTTTTATTTATTTTTGCCCTTTTACTCTACACTTTTTCACTTTCTTTTTTTCCCTCCCTCACTTTCCCTTTACTTTCATTTTTCTTTGTATTTTATATTTTGATAAACTAATAATAATTTAAATACTAAAAAGAAGAATGCTCATGGAGGTAAAGATCAGGGCATTGTGGGACAGTTTAGTATAATGGGATGCTGAAGCTTGGAGAAATAAGTTTTAAAGCCCTCAATACAATACAGTACAATACAATAGCAGAGTTGGAAGGGACCTTGGAGGTCTTCTAGTCCAACCCCCTGCCTAGGCAGGAAACCCTATACCATTTCAGACAAATGCCTATCCAACATCTTCTTAAAGACTTCCAGTGTTGGGGCATTCACAACTTCTGGAGGCAAGTTGTTCCACTGATTAATTGTTCTAACTGTCAGGAAATGTCTCCTTATTTCTAAGTTGCTTCTCTCCTTAATTAGTTTCCACCCATTGCTTCTTGTTCTACCCTCAGGTGCCTTGGAGAATAGTATGACTCCCTCTTCTTTGTGGCAACCCCTGAGATATTGGAACAATGCTATCATGTCTCCCCTAGTCCTTCTTTCTCTTAAGTTAAACATACCTCATTGGAGTATCTCTTCATCCTTGTTCTTTTCCTTAAGCCAGGTGCAGTATATATGCCTGTAAAATCTTGCTCCTTTAAGCACACATTAAGCACACTTTAAGCACACATTAAGCACACTTTAAGCACGCATTAAGCACACTTCAGTGGACTTGTGTTTTCTGTGACTTCCCTGGAGATTGTTGTCTCCCATTTTTTTTTTTGAACAGGGAATCCCCTCTGATTTAAATGTAGTTGTTGACCTGACCCCTTGTCCTTTTTTTAAAAAAAATCCTGGCTTCAATCATGTGGGGTGATTGTAACCCTTGACATGCTGTTAAAAGCCTGGTGCAGACTAAGGCCATCTCCAAAGATGAGCAACTAGTGATTTCCAGAGCATGTTTGTTATGTAAAATATATAAGTAGAATGACAGCATGGGGTCTCTCTAACAAGAGTATATACTTCCGTTATCAATCAGACCTGTTCAAAAAAAAAAAAAACCTTGCATGGACAAAGAGGTGTAATTCTCCTCTTCATAAGTCAGTATTCTCTGCAGGTAAAAAACATTTTCACCATGGACACTACCGAACTCCATTCTTTCCATCTGTATTATGTCACTTAGCTTATCTGTGAGCAAAAACTGGAAAATTCTCTCTTTACTAGAGGAACAAAACAAAGGTTCCCATTTTTGTTGGGTGCCAATAAGTGTAGGTATCTCAAATGTGCCTTAAAAAAAAAGACAACTAGACTGTTGTTTGAGGAAGAAGACATTTGAGAAGCAGATAAGAAGCAAAACATCTACTTTTTCCTAAAAAAACCATCCAGTTGCCTTTAAAAAAAAAAGCATCTTTGAGACAACTATAATAATAATAATAATAATAATAATAATAATAATAATAATAATAATAATAATAATAAATTTGAATTTATTAGCCGCTCCCTTTCCAGGCAGGACTCGGGGCGGCGTACACTAGGACATATAAAACGTAACACGTGTGTACAAACACATAAACATACATATATACAAAGACTTACATGCACGGAGGAGGTAATAGATTACAACATTTAGACAATTAAAACCATTAACATACCCCAATAATAAAAAACCCAATATACAATAAAAATTTAAAATTTAAAAAAGACAGTCAGGAGGAATATGAAAAATTACGGTTGAGCCAGGCCAGATAATTGGAAGAGGTGGGTCTTCAACTGTACACGGAAGGAGCGGAGATCGGAAATAATCCTGATGTCACGGGGGAGGTCATTCCACAGGGCTGGGCCCATCACAGAGAAGGCTCTGCTCCTGGGTGTCGCCCCCCGACACTGTTTGGCGGACGGCACCCGGAGAAGTCCCTCTCTGTGTGAGCGAATTGGTCGTAGGGATGTGTGGGGCAGGATGCGATCCTGCATGTAACTAGGTCCTGTGCCATGAAGCGCTTTAAAGATCATAATCAAAACCTTGAAACGCACTCGGTAGACCACAGGAAGCCAGTGCAGCTCGCGCAGGAGAGGTGTTACAGGGGAGTATCTAGTCCTCCCCATAATCACCCGCGCGGCCGCGTTCTGGACCAACTGTAGTCTCCGAGTGCATCTCAAGGGAAGCCCCATGTAGAGAGCATTGCAGTAGTCCAGGCGAGACGTCACTAGCGCATGGGTGACTGTGCGTAGGGCATCCCGGTCCAATAAGGGGCGCAATTGGCGCATCAGGCGGACCTGATGGAACGCCCCCCTTGCCACGGCTGTTACATGGTCATCCATGGACAGCCAGGCATCTAGGAGGACGCCCAAATTGCGCACCTGTTCCATGGGGGCTAGTTGCACGCCCCCAATGGCCAGAGATGGAAGCACCTGGTTGAACCGGGGGGCCGGAAGCCACAGCCACTCCGTCTTGGAAGGGTTGAGTTTTAGTCGGTTGCCATCCATCCAGACCCGTACGGCCTCCAAACACCGGGACATCATTTCGACGGCCTCATTGGGGTGGTTCGGGGTGGAAATGTATAGCTGAGTATCATCAGCATACAGATGATATCCCACCCCAAAACCACGGATGATCTCGCCCAGCGGTTTCATGTATGTGTTGAACAGGAGAGGCGAGAGCACCGATCCCTGTGGCACTCCACATGTGAGTGACCTCCGGGTCGAACTCTGCTCCCCTGCCAACACACGTTGCGTCCGGTCAGAGAGGTAGGAGCCAAACCACCGTAAGACGGTGCCCCTGACTCCCAGCCCCTCTAGCCGGTGCAACAAGATACCATGGTCGATGGTATCGAACGCCGCCGAGAGATCTAATAGGACCAGGATAGAGGAACAACCCCTATCTCTGGCCCTCCAGAGATCATCAACCAATGCGACCAAGGCCGTCTCCGTGCTGTGCCCGGGTCGGAAGCCGGACTGGCGCGGGTCTAGATAATCATTTTCCTCCAGGTGACGTGGGAACTGCTGTACCACCACACTCTCTACAACCTTCGCTAAAAAAGGGAGGTTGGAGACTGGACGATAATTGACTAGGTCCGTTGGGTCCAGGGAAGGCTTCTTGAGCAGGGGCCTCACCACCGCCTCTTTCAAGGCGGCCGGTAGAGACCCCTCACCCAACGAGGCGTTCACTAGGCCCAGGAGCCAGTCGCGCGTAACCTCCCAGGATGCCAGTACAAGCCAGGAGGGACACGGGTCCAATAAACATGTGGTGGGTCGCAGACGTCCACGCAACCTGTCCAAATCCTCGATGGCAACCGAGTCAAACTCCTCCCAAAGCGGTCCCTCAAGACTCGCCACGGGCGTCTCTACTGGACCACTGAAAGGGGCCCATCCCATCCGGATTTGAGCGACTTTGTCCTGTAGATATTTCCCAAACTCCTCTGCTCTGCCCTGTAAAGGGGCTTCCCGCGGTCTCTCAAACAAGAGGGAGCGAGTCACCCGAAACAGGGCGGCAGGGCGGTTATCTGCGGACGCAATAAGAGCGGCACAATGTTGACGTTTGGCCGCTCTTAGTGCCACGAGGTACGTCCTCAAATAGGCTCGTGCCTGTGCTCGGTCAAATTCGGAACGGGAGGATCTCCAACGACTCTCTAGGCGTCTCTTGTGGCATTTCATCACCCTTAGCTCCTCAGTAAACCAAGGGGCCAGGGTGGTTCGTCGCCGCAGGAGAGGCCGCAAAGGCGCCACCCGGTCTAGGGCCCCGGTAGTCGCACTATTCCATGCGTCCACCAGGTCCTCTACTCGGGGGCGGGTCAGGTCCACAGGAGGTGGCCCAAGCTCCGTCTGGAACCTATCTGGTTCCATCAGGCGCTTGGGGCGGAACCATCTAATGCCTTCCGGTTCTGCCTCCTCGCGGTGGGGGGTAGCACCAGGGAAGTCAAGCCGGAGAAGTGAGTGATCCGACCATGACAGGGGAATAATGGCTAGATCCCCTATTCCCAGATCACTCGTCCACTGGCCAGAGACAAAGACAAGGTCCAGCGTGTGGCCTCCCTCGTGAGTAGGATGACCTGGATGACTAACAATCTCCATAGACAAAAGTGTAAGTAAATTTCTCCCATCTTGAAAGCTGCATTGCCACACTGGCTTGCAGTTCACAGATTATTTTTTATTTATTAGATTTATAAACTGTCCATTATCCATCAAAATTAGATTATTCGTGCGTGTTTACATATATATGGAGTGGTATGGACTAGGTCAGCCCACTCTTCCACTTAATACAGGGGTGTCGAAACTTGGCAACTTTAAGACTTGTGGACTTGTGGACTTCCCAGAATTCTGGGAGTTGAAGTCCACAAGTCTTAAAGTTGCCAAGTCTCGACACCCCTGACTTAATAGGAGAAAATGGAGAGAATAGATGCACTGAAATACTTGATTGGAATAAACAAACTCAAAAGTTCCACGTAAGGTAACAAAAAAGCATTGGGATGTAAGCCTTAAATACAATAGCAGAGTTGGAAGGGACCTTGGAGGTCTTCTAGTCCAGCCTAGACAGGAAACCCTATACCGTTTCAGACAAATGGCTATCCAGCATCTTCTTAAAGACTTCCAGTGTTGGGGCATTCACAACTTCTGGAGGCAATTTCTGTTCCACTGATTAATTGTTCTAACTGTCAGGAAATTTCTCCTCAGTTCTCAGTTGCTTCTCTCCTTGATTAGTTTCCACCCATTGCTTCTTGTTCTACCCTCAGTTGCCTTGGAAAATAGTTTGACTCCCTCTTCTTTGTTGCAACCTCTGAGATATCGGAAGACTGCTATCATGTCTCCCCTAGTCCTTCTTTTCATTAAACTAGACATACCCAGTTCCTGCAACCGTTCCTCATATGTTTTAGTCTCCAGTCCCCTAATCCTCTTTGTTGCTCTTCTCTGCACTCTTTCTAGAGTCTCGACATCTTTTCTACATCGTGGTGACCAAAACTGAATGCCGCATAAGGCAGTTTAAGTATCATATTTAGTCAAAGTCAAAGCTTTATATAGAAAATACGTACTTTGGAAATTTGTAATTTACACAGCTGTATGGGTTTTTTAAAAAGTTGAATCTGTTTAATACACCAGTTGTAACATGTGAATTGAGTAATGTGACTATTCCTCATGTAGATTCTTCCCTAAACTCCCATTCTTGGCAGCTTTAGCTCTAACAGCAAATGGAAAAACCTCTAAAGAAAACTACAACAATGAATAACTATCCATTATGTGCTGCACCTCCACTGTTGCCATTGTTTCCAAGAAGTCACTGCGCACCACTTGCCTCCAGCAGAAATGAAAATCACTGTTGATGGAAGGGTGGCATATGGGTGCGCAGATAATCCAAAATCGAGGGAAGGATCTTGTTATTTTTGGCGAGTATTTCAACACAAAGCACATATTCAGAAGTTTCTTCTGATGGCATCCTTTGAAGATTGAACTGTGTAGGGAAACGTCTACACAGATTCTCATGGTTGTCCCCAAAGGTGCTTTTTCAAAAGGCTACTGGATTTTTCTTTGTTTTTCCTTGAAGACGTTTCGCTTCTCATCCAAGAAGCTGCTTCCGTTCTCATCCATCTTCATGGATGAGAATGTGAAACCTCTCCAAGGAAAAGCAAAGAAAGTCCAGTTGCCTTTTGAAAAAGCCACCTTGGGACAACTGTATAGGTACTTATTTTAGGCGACTTCTGCAAATGTCTTTGAGCCGCGAATCTTCTTTTGAACGAAGGCAGTTCTAAGCGTTGTCTTTTAACGCTCTCTCTTATTCTCCACATATTCGTACAGAGTCTATGGAAAGAGAACCTGATCCTTGGAGAGTGAGAAGACATACACAAGCAGAAAGCTCCCGTGAGCCAGGTAAAAGATTCCTGCAGGTGGAGAACAATGGCAAAGAAAAAGTAACAAGTTGTGTTACTAGTAGCAAACGCTAGGAGCAAATAACTATTATTTGCTACTAGTATCTATTGGAAGCATAGACAACTGATAGCAGAAAACGACCTAGTGGTTCATTGAGTCTGCCCTTTGAGGGTTTTTCTTTAAATTTTATTTTTTTAAATTTTTGTCAGATGATGGACATGTGTAGATCCCAAGCACATTTCAACTCAGCTACTGATGATTGACCTACTACCTTTGCTGGAAGTTGGTTCCAAGCTTCTACGACTCTTTTGGTGAACGAATATTTTCTAACATGACTTTTGAACTTCACACCTGTCATTCTGAGGCTATGCTCCCATGTTTGTGTTTTTGGCTTAATATTGAAAATACTCCCTTCTAGAACATTATTCATTCCCTTAATATATTTAAAGCTTTCAATTAAGTCCCCCTGTCTTCCAGGCTGTACATATACAATACAATACAATAGCAAAGTTGGAAGGGACCTTGGAGGTCTTCTAGTCCAACCCCCTGCCTAGACAGGAAACCCTATACCGTTTCAGACAAATGGCTATCCAGCATCTTCTTAAAGACTTCCAGTGGAGGCAACTTCTGTTCCACTGAGTAATTGTTCTAACTGTCAGGAAGTTTCTCCTCAGTTCTAAGTTGCTTCTCTTCTTGATTAGTTTCCACCCATTGCTTCTTCTCCTGCCTTGGAGAATAGCTTGACTCCCTCTTCTTTGTGGCAACCCCTGAGATATTGGAAGACTGCTATCATGTCTCCCCTGGTCCTTCTTTTCATTAAACTAGACATTCCCAGTTCCTGCAACCATTCTTCATTTGTTTTAGTCTCCAGTCCCCTAATCCTCTTTGTTGCTCTTCTCTGCACTCTTTCTACAGTCTCCACATCTTTTTTACATATTCAGTTCCTCCAATCTCTCCTGACACGTTATGTCCTCCAGATCATGCACCACTTTTGTTGCCCGTCTCTGGACTCTCTCGATCTTATCGATATCTTTTTTTAGTAGGTCTCCAGAACTGGACACAGTATTCCACATGGCATCTGCCCATCGCCCCATAAAGTGGGATTTTTGTTGCTGTTGCTGTTAGTTATGAAGTCATGTCTGACCCATCGCGATCCCGTGGACAACATTCCTCCAGGCCTTCCTCTCCTCTACCATCCTCTGGAGTCCATTTAAGCTCATGCCTACTGCTTCCGTGACTCCATCCATCCAGCCATCTCATTCTATGTCATCCCCTTCTTCTTTTGCCCTCAATCTTTCCCAGTGAGTCCTTCCTTCTCATTAGGTGGCCAAGGTCTTTGTGTTTCCACTTCAGGATCTGGCTTTCTAAAAAGCAGTCAGGGTTGATCTCCTCAAGGACTGACCGGTTGGATCACCTTGCAGTCCAAGGGACTCGCGGGAGTCTTCTCCAGCACCAGAGTTCAAAGGCCTCCATTCTTTGGCACTCAGCCTTCCTTATGGCCCAACCTTCACAGCCATATATTGCAACTGGGAAAACCATAGCCTTGACTATAGGCACTTTTGTTGGCACTAGGATATCCTTTATCCTGCTAGTGGTCCCTCTAGGGCAGTGTTTCTCAAACTTGGCAACTTGAAGATGTCTGGACTTCAACTCCCAGAATTCCCCAGCCAGCGAATGCTGGCTGGGGAATTCTGGGAGTTGAAGTCCGGACATCTTCAAGTTGTCAAGTTTGAGAAACACTGCTCTAGGGATACATCCCAGAATTTTGTTTTCCTTCACAGCTTCACAGGCCACACTGTTGACTCATTTTGCAGTCGTCTGCTATGAGTGCTGTCCTTCTCTTTGGTTGTTCTGTCTAAGACTGTATCTCCAGTTCCATATCCTGACAGAGATTCTCTCCCCCTCCCCCCGAAGTGGACCATCTACTGCTATTGCTAGAAATCAAATCACTGGTCGTGACTTTGGGTGCTTCCACATTCCAGATCAATTTGAAAGCATCTTTTCTCCTCTGTGTCAACACAAAGGTGGTGTACATGAATTAGAATTAGATTAACAGATTAAGGGAGTTGGAAGGAACCTTGCAGGTCATCTAGTCTAACCCCCACCCCACCCCCTATACCAATGATGGCGAATCTATGGCTCTGCGTGCCACAGGTGGCACGCAGAGCCATTTGTCAGGGCATGCGAGGCGCTGCCCTGTCAGCTGGCCAGTGCATTGGCCAGCTGAGTTCACCCTTTTTTAAAGCCATTTTTCACTCTGCTTAGGCTCCAGAGCCTTTATAGGAGCCTGGGTGTGTGTGTTAAAAGAGCCTCCCCCTCCCCCTCCCCCCCCGGAGGCCCTCCAGAGGCTTCATGAGCTTCCCTGAAGCCTCCGGAGCGCAAAAAACCACCTCTACGGGCAAACCGGAAGTTCGGGAACAGACTTCCAGTTTGCTGTTTGCTCGGAAGTTCATTTTGAGCACTCCGAAGGCTTTAGGGAAGCCTCCTGAAGCCTTCGGAGCGCTCAAAACGACCCTCCGAGCATTTTGAAGGTCCCTGAAGCCTCCGGAGGGCTTCCGGGGGGGCGGGGGAGGCTGTTTTCGCCCTCCCCAGGCTCCTATAAAGCCTCTGAAGCCTGGGAAGGGCGAAAAAAGCATGCAAAAAATTGGGTGTCGCGCCTGTAGTGTGCACATGCGCACTGGGTGTGTGTGTGTGTGTGTCATGCATTGCATTATGGGTGCGGCACACCCGCACACGACCCCCACTTATGGCACGCAAGCCAAAAAAGGTTCGCCATCGCTGCCTTACCACCATTTCTGACAAATGGCAGTCCAATCTCTTCTTGAAAGCCTCCAGTGATGAAGCTCCCATAACTTCTGAAGGCAACTTCTGTTCCATGGGTTGATTGCTCTCACTGTCAGAAAATTCTCCTTATTTCTAGGTTGAATCTCTCCTTGTTCAGTTTCCATCCATTGTTCCTTGTCTGGTCTTCAAGTGCTGAAGCTGATTAATTTTAGCTGAATAAATTAAGCTGAATAATTTCTGCCTTAGCTGCAAAGTACAAAAATTGGTGGCCTTTAGAGCCTTTCTTTCAGCCGCCTTCTTCCTGGATCCTGAATTCTTCAAGTCTTTTAAATGAATTGATCGTTTGATAGTTTTCCTTCCATTCAGTAACAAAGCCAGAAGGAGCAGGAGTGATGTCAACAAGTGTTTAAATTAGTCCCTTGTTTAATCAGAACATTATTCAGAGTAGAGCTCAAAGGGACCTTGGAGGTCTTCTAGTCTAGCCCCCCTGCTCAAGCAGAAGATTCCTATACCATTTCAGACAAGTGACTGTCCAGTTTCTTCTTAAAGAGACTTCCAGTTTCTCTTCAGCAGGAGAAAATGCCTCTGTAAGATGCCAGGTTGCTGGCTTTGTTTTTCCGAATTACCTTTGTGTGGGATGGGAGTGAAGGACCAGGACAATTATGTTGGCTTTTGTTGAATTGATTTGCAATGTTCTCCGCGTATCCAATCGGCAGACCACTGCCGATTGCTTTCAGACTGCAAGGGGAGTTCAAGTTAATGAAATACTTGTCAGTCTAAATCAAATTAAATGGTATTAACCTGGAATCATGATCGATTGTCAAGCAACTAGGCATAAGCACAACTCCTCTAGCCTGTCCCATTCGGGTTGAGCAGGTAGATGGAACGCTAATTGGAGGGGCCCCAGCCACGCTCATATCAAGTCAGTGACAGCTTTTAGCAACCATGGAGATAATTTTTCTCCAGGAGGATCTAACCAATTCCGTTGTATACATGATGTACCATAACAATAAAGGCTCTGACTCATCCCCAACGATGTCCTTCAGGTCTTCCAACAGGATAGCCATTTTTCCCCCCGGTAATTGAGTCCATCCATCCTGGCATCTGGTCTTCCTCTTCTTTTCTTTCCTCTTCTACTTCTTAGAACAGCTAGGGTTTACTTCTTCTTGGAAAACACGAGAACAAGCACTGTTCTTACGTAACACAAAGCATTAGGAAGCATGAAGCTAAAGGTGAATGCTACTGAAAAGCATTCTTCTTTAGCTTCAGGCTTCCTAATGTGCTGGCTGGGGAATTCTGGGGGTTGCAGTCCACACATTTAAAGTCTCTGAGGTTGAGAAGCACTGCGACATATGTGTTTCACCGTTACTTGACAACATGGTGAATGATAAAACTCATAGTTCATTTTATCTATGACATTTGATGGATAAAGTTGGTACATGTCTATGGAGATTCCCATCCAGCTCATGGGATGCTTTTTTCAAGAGGCAACTAGACTTTTTGGTTTTTCTTTTGAAGATATTTCGCTTCTCATCCAAGTAGCTCCTTCAGCTCTGACTGGATGGTGGGGAATGGAAGGATTTATATGTCAGCGTTCCAAATATCATCCAGAATTAAATCAGAGTCCAAGGCAGAGCTATCCTTAAAGTTCCAATTTAATAAGGCAGACATGTTGGCATCGAACTGTGGAATCCCAAATCTAAAAGCTTCCTGGGATTCCACCCAGTTGAAAGTTCATGATCTTATCCCCACACCCATAAATCCATCACATGGTCCAATCTTCTTCGGCCACGCTGGCATCTCCACCCAGCTGGTTCCGGTCAGGTGCAGAAGTGCGGAGACAAAAGATGACCTTGGGCTTCTAGAAAGGAATGACGACAACACATTCCACAATTCCTCTCCTTTCTATTCCCCCTCCCAATTACTACACTAATGAAACAGCATAATGAATAATAGAGAGTGTGGCAGGCCAAAGATCCTAAAAAGGAATATAACTGCAGGCCTGACATTATATTCCTTGCAGACAGCTGGTCATTTGCATCCTTTTTAGAGGGTCGTTGAGGCCACTTGGAGGTTTATCTGTGTCTTCAGGGTCACCTGAGTGGTGCAAATGGGTGAGGAGCCTTCTTGGAACTGCTGAAAGGACCGTGTTGTGAAGCTGTGCTTTCTGCAGGATGTTTTTCTGCCCTGTATCCCTTCACTGTTGCGCACAGGCGCAGAAGCTTCTTGGATGAGAAGCAAAATGTCTTCAAAGAAAAACAAAGCGCTGTTGCCTTTTTAAAAAAAAGCACCTTTGAGATAAAGTTGGTACATACTGTATACTATTTTGGTGAATCTAGTTGTTAAGCTTCTTATGCAAGACAATAACTCCATATATAACAACTTTCCCCCAGAAAAATGGGACGCAGCTGCTTGACCTATGTGCACAAACAATATCCCAATATGTTCTCCATAAATTTAAAGTTGAGCTCATGATCACTGGGTCAAACTTTTCAATGTGTCTCGTAGTCCTAGGTTGCGAGTGCAGAGCGAGGTCGACTCAGCCTCCCATCCTTCCGAGGTGGGTAAAATGAGGACCCAGATTGTTGGGGGGCAACAGGCTGACTCGGTAAACCCCTTAGAGAGAGAGAGAGCTGTAAAAAGCACTGTGAAGTGGCATAGAAGTCCAATTAAAACATATGAAGAACGGTTGCAGGAACTGGGTATGTCTAGCTTAAGAGAAAGAAGGACTAGGGGAGACATGATAGCAGTGTTCCAATATCTCAGGGGTTGCCACAAAGAAGAGAGAGTCAAACTATTCTCCAAGGCACCTGAGGGTAGAAAAAGAAGCAATGGGTGGAAACTAATCAAGGAGAGAAGCAACTTAGAACTGAGGAGAAACTTCCTGACAGTGAGAAGAATGAATCAGTGGAACAGAAATTGCCTCCAGAAGTTGTGAATGCCCCAACACTGGAAGTCTTTAAGAAGATGTTGGATAGCTATTTGTCTGAAACGGTATAGGGTTTCCTGCCTAGGCAGGGGGTTGGACTAGAAGGCCTCCAAGGTCCCTTCCAACTCAACTATTGTATTAATTGCTATTGCTAATCCAACTCCCAACTGCCTTCCTAAACGATCTCTCCTCTCTTTTCAGAATCCACCACCAGCATGGAAGAAAAACTACGCCGGCTTCAAGAGGAACGGATGTGCAAGGTGTGCATGGACAAAGATGTGTCCATTGTGCTGGTTCCTTGTGGCCATCTAGTGGTGTGCGCTGAATGTGCTCCCAATCTGAGGCGCTGCCCCATCTGCAGAGGGGCCATTCGGGACAGCATGAAGGCCTTCTTGTCCTGACCTGAAAGGTAAGTGAAAGCATTGAATCCTTAACAGGAGCAGAACTTGGCAGCCTCCGAATGTGGGCGAATTCCCAGGGTAGGGAATCGGAATGACTTTTTATAGGGGCTACTTTCAAGTTGAACAAAGTTAGAATAATAAAAAAGATAGAATAAAGAGATTGTTAATCCGCGAGAACCTTGGTGCTCTCTGAGTTTGGTGGTTTTTCTTGTAGACATTTCATTACCAAACTAGGTAACATCATCAGTGCTGGGAGGTGAGTGGGGTTTGATCTTATTTTTTATATAGTAGTGGCTTGTCTCATCTGTGCTTAGTGGATTCTTGATTAGGCTGCTGTTTAGTGTTAACTTATATGTCTGTGTTGATAGTTCCTTGATTGGGGTATTGAATAGAATAGAGTTGGAAGGGACCTTGGAGGTCTTCTAGTCCAACCCCCTGCTTATGCAGGAAACCCTACACCACTTCAGACAAATGGTTATCCAACATCTTCTTAAAAGCTTCCAGTATTGGAGCATTCGCAACTTCTGGAGGCAATTTCTGTTCCACTGATTCATTGTTCTCACTGTCAGGAAATTTTTGCTTAGTTCTAGGTTGATTCTCTCTTTGGTTAGTTTCCACCCATTGCTTCTTATTCTATCCTCAGCTGTTTTGGAGAATAGCTTGATTCTCTCTTCTTTTGTTTTTTATTGTTTACTTGATTACCAGTCTAATGTTATACCTGTTGATCTGGGTTCCTTCTACTGGTATAAAGCAGAGTGCTCTCTAATAAGTAGTACTTAATGCAGGCTTGGAAGGCCTGAGGTACTTTAATTGAGGGTCAGGATGGAAAGATACAGCTTTCCCTTCCATTACCATTTTCCCCTTAATTGAGGAGCTCAAAGATGTTTACCCCAATCTACTCCTGCCCACCAAGCTAGTCCACGGTGTTTTGAATGTCCTCTGTTTCAGCCAATAGATTCCTGGCGGCTAGTTAAGCTTTCATTGCTTTATCACATTGTCTTGATGGTGCGATAGCCATGGAAAAATTAGACAGGCGTATACCAAATTATCAACTGTGATTCATTCCCCCCAATTCAGACTTACAAACACAATTAACCCAAAACCTGCATTCAGTTCTGGTTGCCACGATGTAGAAAAGATGTGGAGACTCTAGAAAGAGTGCAGAGAAGAGCAACAAAGATGATTAGAGGACTGGAGACTAAAACATATGAAGAACGGTTGCAGGAACTGGGTATGTCTAGTCTGATGAAAAGAAGGACCAGGGGAGACAGGATAGCATTGTTCCAATATCTCAGGGGCTGCCACAAAGAAGAGGGAGTCAAGCTATTCTCCAAAGCACCTGAGGGTAGAACAAGAAGCAATGGGTGGAAACTAATCAAGGAGAGAAGCAACTTAGAACTAAGGAGAAACTTCCTGACAGTGAGAACAATGAATCAGTGGAACAGAAGTTGCCTCCAGAAGTTGTGAATGCCCCAACGCTGGAAGTCTTTAAGAAGATGCTGGATATCCATTTGTCTGAAACGGTATAGGGTTTCCTGCCTAGGCAGGGGGTTGGACTAGAAGACCTCCAAGGTCCCTTCCAACTCTACTATTGTATTATTGTATTGTAAAGTTTATGTTGCTAAGTGAGACAGTTGCAAAGTGAGTTTTGCCCCATTTTTATGACTTTTCTTGCCGCAGTTGTGAAGTGAATCAGGGCAGTTGTTAAGTCAGTAACATGGTTGTTAAGTGAATCAGACTCCCCCATTGGCTTTGATTGAGAGCCGCTGTGGCGCAGTGGTTAGAGGGCAGTACTGCAGGCTACTTCTGCTGATCAACGGCTGCCTGCAGTTTGGCAGATCGAATCTCACCAGGCTGAAGGTTGACTCAGCCTTCCATCCTTCCGAGGTGGGTCAAATGAGGACCCCGATTGTTGGGGTGACAAGAGGCTCATTCTGTAAACCACTTAGAGAGGGCTGTGAAAGGACTGTGAAGCCGTATATAAGTCTAAGTGCTATTGCTGTTGTCAGACAGTCGCAAAAGAGGATCGCATACAACTCATAAATACCAGTCAGTTGTCAAATGTCTGAATTTTGGCCCCATGACCATGGGGATGCTGGAATGGTTGCAAGCGTGAAAAACATACCGTAAGTCACTTTTTTTCAGTGATGTTATTACTTTTGAACGGTCGTTAAATCGAGGGTTATCTTGTATGTAAGGCAAGATTGAGAAACGGCAGGCAAAATCTGACACCGGGACATTTCTTGCCTTTTTCAGAACAATCACACAGCCACTTAACCTTTCCTCTGGACGATCTCCTTGGGCCCAGGAAGACTCGACTCTGCCCGAGGAGGGAACAGGAACCAAACAAGGACTTGAATAAATAAATATACTGGGGTGCTTTATTTATTCATTTATTTATTTGATTAAATTATTTATTTGACTTGGCTGGCCAGGCTGCCCATTTCCAAAAAGAGACTCGGCTTCCTTTCTCTGAACCCTCCACCCCATCCGATGATCTCGCGGACGTAGCTTCATTGAAACCTCCTTCGATTTCAGAGATGAAAGATTAAAAACCATATTTCAAGGTTTCTCTTGCGGAGAGATTGGGAGCTTCATGGAGTGGCCGGGGAGGGGGGTGGTAGAGAAATGATTGAAAACATATTTGGAAATGCTTGTTCCCGATTCTTACTTGTGTAAGATTTTTAAAGCAGATGATTTGGAGTGAAAAGTTTGTGTGCGTTTTGACTTGCGATGGTTTCCCTTTAAAGAGAATAAAATAACTTGCCTTTCTGGGACCATTTCTAATCGTTTCTGTAACCATTTATGGATTTATTATTGCATTAAATATATAAACTATCTGAACTCTGTTATTTCTTTCCCACCTTTTGTTATTTTTATAAATGACTCTAGGCGGCGAACATGTCTTAATATTCTTTCCTCTTCCTATTTTCCCCACAAGAACTCTGGGACATAAGTTGAGAGAGAAAAAGACTGATCCAAATTCACCCAACCAGCTGGGGAGGGGGGGATGAGCATGAAAGGAGCATCCCTGAAGATTGCATTACTTTTGGCAGTCGGGCATCCCCTGGGCAATCGTGTTATCACCAAGCAAACCTTCCAACCTGGAAGGACCAGTAGTTAGCTTTGACGGTGCTCTTGACACGAATACAGACAGACCCAACCAGCTTTCATGCCTAAAGCGGGACTAGAACTTACGGTTTCCTAGTTTCTAGCCTTGTGCCTTAATCATCATCATCTTCATTTAATGACCCCATAATCTCTTGCGGGGTGCAGTCCGGGCAACTGAATGGAGCAAACAAGAGTGTTTCAATGGCCAGATGCCCTTCCAGTCGCCAGTGCGGAGTTTTGTACAGCAGATATATTCACAGGGTGCCCAGAGAGAGAAATATCTGCCTCTACCTAGGATCGAACTCACAGTCTCCTGATTGTGTGGCTCCACCTCTAGGCCACCACACCACTCCGTAGCCTTGTGCCTTACTCACTAGATCAAATCGACTCCAATTATTAATTATGGGTTTGGGTGGTACACGTACCGTATTTTTCAGAGTATAAGACGCACCAGAGTATAAGATGCACCAAGGTTTTGAAGAGGCAAATTAAAATAATTTTTTTTGCACTCTGCAAACCTCCAAAAATGGCCTGTTTTTCGTGAAAATGGGCGGGTTTTTTTTCCAAAAAAGGGCATGAATAGCCTTTAGGAGACTTGTAGAGTGCTTGGGGGGGGGGGGGTAAATGAGCAAAAAACAGCCCATTTTTTTGCTCATTTCTGCCCTCCCCAGCCCCCAGGAGCTCCCTGAAAGCCTCCTAAAAGCTATGCATGGCCATTTTGGTGAAGGGGGGGGGGGGGTTGGGAGGCCAAAAATGCTGTATTCAGTGCACCCAGATTTTCACCCTCTTTTTTGAGGGAAAAAGGTGCGTCTTATACTCCAAAAAATACGGTAATACAAAATAAAATCCGTAGAAGGAAAGAATAACATCTGGAAAGTAACAATTGTGTTAGAATGCTGTCTTGCAAAAATTATTCAGGCTTATGATCCCCACAAAGAGATTTTCAATCTGCAAAAGTATTTACACCTTAAAGTAACACAAAGGACAAACCTTGTTTGCACTCCCTCGGCAAAGATCTCCTTCCTTGTGTTTATGCAATACACTCTTGCCAAGCCAGTTGAAAACCAAGCAGTTGCATTCATTCAACATGCTGGGTTGTTTTAACCTTGGTTACAGCTTATTTGTTCTCTGGTTGCTTAGCACCCTGTACAAATCCAACCTCTGGTGAGCTTATTTAATGTATTTATATGAAACTGGAGAATGGATTGCTGGTTGAACAATTGGAGTGTATTGTGTAAATATAGCAGTCGCTGATTGATCAGACAGCCTTGAGGAGGTCCTAGAGACCTTATTTTCACAACCACTTGAATCCACCAGTAAAAATAGATGGCCAGTAGGAGAGGGAGGGTTTTTTGGTGCCTTCTTTATGGTGGCTAGTAAACAAGGTAGTTTCCAGCTACCTAACTGCAGTGTTCTCATTGGATTTATTGCAATTATCACTTCTATTCAGAGAAGAGAATGGAGTTGTCAGTTGAAGTATGAACTTGAGAGAAGTTTACTTTAGCCCACATCACACATATTCTGGAAATGGGACTCTGGGTCCCTAACCTGCAGTAGACATTAAAAAATTCAATAGTTCTCAGTTACAGTATATTTACAACTAGCCAATAACCTGGCATTGCCCTGGTATGTATTTATAGGGGGAAAATGTCTGGACCAAACATATGGTAATTTCTAATGTTAGATTTTCCCCCTTACCAGAGGGAGCCCCCTTGTGGAGTACTGTGAAGCCATTACCATGGCAACTCCACTGCACTGTACAGTAGAAGAGATTTTATGGCACAACAGGCTGTATCTTAACAGAACACACACACCGAGGGATGTTAAGGGTGTCTTACTTCCACTGTATTTTTCTCCAGAGAGTAAGTTATCTGTGTACCAAGTTTTGTTGAAAATTGCTTGAGGCGTTCCATAGTTATGCTGGAACACACACACACACACACACACACACACACATATGTATGTGTGTGTATATATGTATGTATGTATGTATATGTATATGATGGGAGAAGTACAGCTATAGTACAATCTAGTACAGCTAGATTTTTTTCTAGTGAAAAAAATCAAGAGAGCAGAGGTATGGACTTGTATAAAAACCATAGTGTAGGAGAAGAGAACATAGAAATATTGTGCTGGAAAGGACCTTGGAGGTCTTCTAGTCCAACCCCACCAATTCATTATAGGTAGTCCTCGACTTACGATCACAAGAGCCCGACATTTCTGTTGCTGAGTGAAACACTTGTTCAGTGAGTTTTGCCTCATGTTACGACCTTTGGTGCCACAATTGTTAAGTGAATCACTGCAGTTGTTAAGCGAGTAGCATGGTTGTTAAGTGAATATGGCTTCCCCATTGACTTTGCTTGTAAGAAGGTCACAAAAGGTGATCGCAAGATTGCAAGACTGCAACTGTCATAAATACAAGTCAGTTGCCAAGCATCCAAATTTTGATCGTGTGACTATGGGGATACTGCAATGGTCGTAAGAGTGAAAAACAGTCAAAAGTCACTTTATTTCAGTGCTGTTGTAACTTTGAACGGTCACTAAATGAACTGATGTAAGTTGAGGACCACCTGTATTCATTATTTGCAGACATTTAATAGTCAGTTTCTCATATGAATCATAAGGGTGGAAAGGACCCCGGAGGTCTTCTAGTCCAACCCCTTGCTTAAGGCAGGAGACATTATACCATCCAGGTCAAGTGGCTGTCCTGTCTATTTTGGAAAGCTTCCATTGATGGAGCACCCGCAACTCTGGGAATCAAGCTATTCCACTGATCAATTGTTCCCAGTATCTGAAAATTTCCCCTTAAACTTGGGGCAGAGTCAAAAGAGGACTTAGCCTAGAATCGTTACATGGCCACAAACACTCCAAGTCCCACCCCCTTTGAATTCTGCCGATCCTTTTCTAGCAACCGATTTAATGCTGACCTTCTGTATAGGCTTGAGCATTAAATCTTCTTAACTGGAACTTATATAATTGTGACTCTTTGTGCCTGACTGTGTGTGTGTGTGTGTGTGTGTGTGTGTGTATCACACCATCACAGTCACCATCTTTGACTTTTTATCGTACCCCTTGAAACACTTGCAGTTGGCCCTCCTATTATATACATACAGACTGGTTTTTTTTTTCTAATTGTAATTCTTGGTATGGCAGTTGAGTCGCAGAGACAGTGTGCAAAAATCTTTGGGGAATATGTATGTATGTATGTATGTGTGTGTATACATATATATATATATATGTATTTGTGTTACAACCCCTGGTATGCCTGTTACAACCCCTGATATGCAGCATATATATATGCTGATAAATAAATAAAGGGAGACTAGTATAGATCTATTTCAACCTATTTAGGTCTCATCAGCTAGCCATACCCTTACTGGGAATCGAACGAGGGCTGTATTGCATATTAGGCCGATGTAATTGGCACTAAGTCACAGGCTCTCTTCCTCCCTCCCATATTTGGCCATACCAGGGGTTGTAATAACACAAATACATTATATATATAGTTTTTTTCCACTGGAGGGCAGAATCCACTAGCTAATAATACTCGATGGAAGAAAAAGGTCCCCTGTCCTTGTCCCCGCAATTGAACGCCGCCCCGAAAAGCTGTTACAATTCAGAATGGCTCTAAATTTGTAGTAGCACCTGCACAGCCTTTAAAAGGTAACCGTGCAACCTCCCTCTGCAATTTGAAGAATGCTGTTGAAAAGTTACAGGTTTCTCTGTCAATCATGTCTGACTCTACAGCACAGTGCTCATCTCTTTTTCTCAGCTGAGGGAGCCAACATTGTCCGAAGATGGTTCCATGGTCATGGGGCCATTATGGCTGTACACCATAGGCCAGGGGTGTCCAAACTTGGGAACTTTAAGACTTGTGGACTTCAACTCCCAGAATTCCCCAGCCAGCCATGGCTGGCTGGGGAATTCTGAGAGTTGAAGTCCACAAGTCTTAAAGTTCCCAAGTTTGGACACCCCTGCCATAGGCGCACAGAACACTGTTTCCTTCCCACCAAATTGGTACCTATTAATCTACTCATGTTTGCATTTTTTGAACTGCTAGAGACGGGCAGGAGCTGGTGGAGCAGGAATGGGAGTTCACCCCATTGCATGGAGCCCGGGCCTTGAACCCAGCTGTCAGCTCTCCAGCTGACCAGCTCAGTGTCTTTAACCGCTGAGCCAGAGCGTCCCTGAAGGTTGTTTACAGGTCATCGAACCTGCAAATTGCCAATTTTAAACTCCGAAAGGAATAACAAATCTTCCCAAGGTCAGAACCTCTGCAAATGAGCCCCCTTGGGGGAGGTGGATTAAAAGGTTTGCTCCCGTCTAGTTGTGAGTTCTAGTCCCAGGCATGAAGGACAACTGGGGGACTTTGGACTTATCACCAGGAGACAGTGAGTTCTAGTCTGAGACATGAAAGACAACTGAGGGACTTTGGACAAATCACCAGGAGACGGTGAGTTCTAGTCCCAGGCATGAAAGACAACCTGAGGACTTTAGGCCAATCACCAGGGGACGGTGAGTTCTAGTCCCAGGCATGAAAGCCAGCTGGGGGGCTTTGGGCCAGTCACCAGGAAACCGTGAGTTCTAGTCCCAGGCATGAAAGCCAGCAGGGGGGCTTTGTGCCAATCACCAGGGGACGGTGAGTTCTAGTCCCAGGCATGAAAGCCAGCTGGGGGGCTTTGGGCCAGTCACCAGGAAACCGTGAGTTCTAGTCCCAGGCATGAAAGCCAGCTGGGGGATTTTGGGCCAGTCACCAGGAGACCGTGAGTTCTAGTCCCAGGCATGAAAGCCAGCTGGGGGGCTTTGGACCAATCACCAGGGGGCTGTGAGTTATAGTCCCACCTTATGCATGAAAACTGGCTGACTTTGAGCCAGTCAATCTCTGAACCCTGAAAAACAGATTTATCATCCATATTCAAAGTTTCGTGCCCCCCTCACCCGCCGGGGTCACACCACCACATTTTGTGCGCTGGGCAACTGACCCATATTTACAACGGTTCGAGCACCCTCAAGTCAGAAAGCCAATGTTTATGATTAGGTTTTTTTGAGGGGTGGGTGGGTGTAGAAATTGACATTTACTTCCATTTTCCATCGCACGGAGAAAAAAAAGCCCCATAACAGCAGGGGGTTCACTTAAGGATTGCAATGATCGCTTAACGACGGCTGCAAAAAAACAACAGCAACCCTTTATAAAATTGTTCATAGCTGTGTGGTGATCTGCTTTAGGAGCATCACGTCTTATGACCGAAATTGTGGGTTTAATGATGGTTGTAAGTCGAGGCCTACCAGCCTATCCCCTTTGAGGTGCGGTGACCGGAACGGCACATAACATTCCAAAATTGCGGATGCACCATTGATTTATATCAGGGCATTATCCTATCGACGTCTCTATTTTCAGCACCGTTTCTTATTATCCCTAACTTGCCACGGGATTTTTTCCCCCCACTGGATGCAGATTGTATCGACACCTTCATTGAACTGTTTACCGTTACTCTGAGATTTCTCATCAGCCGCTACTAACTCTCTTCCCCATTACCTTATGCAGCTGCAACTGGGTTGGGGTTTTTTTTTTTTTTTTGGCACTAATGTGCATCCCTCGCTTTGAACGACAGCTGCAATTTTGACACCCACGCCTTTAAATGCGCTGAAATCCTTCTGGAGCTCTTTGCAACTCCGTTATTGTTTTAACCACTCTGAATAATTTAGTGCCATCAATAAGCTTCACTGTTCCATTAAGCTACATCCAGAGTCCAGATCCTGAAATCGTTCTATTTAAAAGCAGAAGTTCTAAGACAGATGCCGGAGGACCTCACGAGTTACACCCCCTCGATAGGGAGAGAGGGAACGTTTAAACAAGCCAAATAAGATTTAATGGATATTAGTAGATAAAATTAATAGATAATATCTACCTATTAATTAGAGATAGAGGAAATGTATGTTACAGGAGGCATGAAGCCCGAAATTCTTCTTTTGCTTTTCTTTATCACTTAAAAGAGCTGTTTTAAATATCTTTCGACTTTTCTGTTATGCTTTTTGGCAGCTGCTAAAACCTGTTAGAAGAAATGTCCACCTGGGTTCAGTTCCATGTGGGGAAAAAGACACTGGAGACATGGTGGCTGTTTGGAAAGATGGCTTGAAGATGTTGGGTGAAGAAAAAAAAGGAGGGAGATGCTGAGAGTCCCTGGGTTTTATGCCCTCTCTGGGCTTTTGAATTTGATCTTGCATTCTGATTGGTTGTCAGACTCCCATGGGGTCATGCAGAGGCAACTCTGTAGGCTGTCCTGAGTCCCAGGCTTGGTTGAGCCTTGCTGGGTGATGTGATCTTCCCAAGTGCCGTGTGGGGAGATGGGTAGAGGGCTAAGCCTACCTTTGCTGGATTTTGGGTGAAGGCATTTGCCTACGAATAGACCTAGCTATCTCTTTATCTCTTAAATAGGGACATCTGCTGTGAGCTATTGAGGAAGGTGGGGACTATTAAGAGTGAGTCTTTTTCCTTCCTAAAAACATGTTTTTCCATTTCTCATCCAGGGAAATATAATATTCTGCCCTTTTAATATTTCTTAGGATATTTCATTTTTCTAGGAGAGGAGAAAATTTTCCAGGCATGGTTTTCACAGAGTTCCTTGTAGCAAGTTTTATAAAGGCAATAGGCTTGGGTGGAATTACAAAAATTCAATACAATACAATAATACAATAGTAGAGTTGGAAGGGACCTTGGAGGTCTTCTAGTCCAACCCCCTGCCTAGGCAGGAAACCCTATATCGTTTCAGACAAATAGCTATCCAACATCTTCTTAAAGACTTCCAGTGTTGGGGCATTCACAACTTCTGGAGGCAAGTTGTTCCACTGATTAATTGTTCTGTCAGGAAATTTCTCCTCAGTTCTAAGTTGCTTCTCTCCTTGATTAGTTTCCACCCATTGCTTCTTGTTCTGCCCTCAGGTGCCTTGGAGAATAGCTTGACTCCCTCTTCTTTGTGGCAACCCCTGAGATATTGGAACAATGCTATCATGTCTCCCCTAGTCCTTCTGTCTCTTAAGCTAGACATACCTAGTTCCTGCAACCGTTCTTCATATGTTTTAGCCTCCAGTCCCCTAATCATCTTTGTTGCTCTTCTCTGCACTCTTTCTAGAGTCTCCACATCTTTTTTACATCGTGGCGACCAGAACTGAATGCAGTCCCTGAACTATTTCCCATGTAGGATTAATCTACAAGATCGAGCTAGAGTCCGTAAGAGTGAAAAATCTCTGATAGTCTTTCTAACATTTTTCCTAGAATCTTGGGAGGTGGCAGCTTTTTTGATGGGTAACAGAGACTTTTCATGGGCAACAGAGACTTTTCATGGATAACAGACAATATGGGTAGTCCTTGAGTTACGACCACAATTGAGCCTCACATTTATGTGGCTAAGTGAAACATTTCTTAAGTGATGTTGGCTCCGTTTTACTACTTTTCCTGCCAACGTTGTTAAGTGAATCATTGCATCTGTTCATTTAGTAACCCAGGTGTTAGGTTTGTCGGAAGGTCACCAAAAGGGATCTCGTGACCTCGGGACACCGCAACCGTCATAAATATGGGTCAATTGCCAAGCATCTGATTTCTTATCATCTCTCTTGTCTTAAATCTCTCTGATCATCCTGTCCCGTCCTGCCTAGTTTTGTGTTATTTCGATCCCAGGACATTCCAACCATCATAAATAAAAACGCTGACCTTGCCAGCTGCCAAAGAAATGGATCGGCAAGGCAGGTGTCGGGATGTGCGAGGCCTGGCTGCAACTGTGCCAAGGTAAGCAGTAGGGCATCTGCACCACCCCCATCTACCCCCTAGCTTAATTTTTACCCATGCACCCTGGAGTGGGCGGGGTCTTAATTAGGGCTTATTTTGGGTGGCAGGACTTATATTTGGGCCGTGGTGGCTAAGGCGCTGAGCTTTTCAATCAGAAAAGCCGGCAATCCGGCGGTTCGAATCCCTAGCACCGTGTAATGGAGTGAGTTCCCATTCCTTGTCCCAGCTTCTGCCAACCTCACAGTTCGAAAGCACGTAAAAAATGCAAGTAGAAAAAGAGGGACCACCTTTGGTGGGAAGGTAACGGCGTTCCGTGCGCCTTCCGTTTAGTCATGCCGGTCACATGACCACGGATATGTCTTCAGACAGCGCTGGCTCTTCGGCTTTGAAATGGAGATGAGCACCGCCCCCTAGAGTCACGAATGACTAGCACATATGTGCGAGGGGAACCTTTACCTTTAGGGCTTATATTGGATGCACATGTAAAAAAAAAATCAAGCTAGGACTTACTTTCAGGGTAGGTCATATTTTCGGGAAAACACAGCTGTATAAAGTCTGCCTTGAGCAGGGGATTGGATTAGAAGGCCTCCAAGATCCCTTCCAATTTCTATTTTTCTGGTTGACTCATTGCCCAATAATATCCGGAATCTTTATCAGTCTAGAACAGTGATGGCGAACCTATGGCACGTGTGCCAGAGGTGGCACGCGGAGCCATTTGTCAGGGTACGAGAGGCCCTGCCCTGTCAGCTGGCCAGCGTGCATGCGCGCGCTGGCCAGCTGAGTCCACCCTTTTTTAAAGCCATTTTTTGCCCTCCCCAGGCTCCAGAGGCTTTATAGGAGCCTGGGGAGGGTGAAAACAGCCTCCCCCGCCCCCCCCCAGACGCCCTCCGGAGGCATCAGGGAAGCCTCCAGACAGTCCATTGCTCGGAGGGTCATTTTGAGTGCTCTGAAGGCGTCAGGGAAGCCTCCGGACGGTCCCTGAAGCCTTCGGAGCGCTCAAAACGATCCTCCGAGCAAACCGGAAATCCGGGGAGGGCGGGGGGGCTGTTTTCACCCTCCCCAGGCTCCTATAAAGCGTCAGGAGCCTGGGGAGGGTGAAAAAAGCATGTAAAAATGGGGGGGGAGTGCCTGTAGTGTGCACATGCGCACTGGGGGTCGTGTATTGCATTATGG
Organism: Natrix helvetica; assembly: GCF_964273705.1. Lineage (NCBI taxonomy): Eukaryota > Metazoa > Chordata > Lepidosauria > Squamata > Natricidae > Natrix > Natrix helvetica. The sequence continues at coordinate 169,988,979 of NC_138549.1, forward strand.
GTGCGGCACGCCCGCACATGACCCCCTTGCGCTCCCCCCACTTATGGCACGCGAGCCAAAAAAGGTTCGCCATCGCTGGTCTAGAAACTGACCGTTGCTTTTATACTACAATTGTCGTGTTTCCTGCCTCACTGTGGAGAGAAATCCTATGGCCCATTTTTCCGAGGGCTTAGCAGGGGTGGGGGGGTGGGGGCTTAGGGACCCAGAAAAAGCAAGTTCCACCTCTCTCTTCAACACTCACAATGAAACCCAGAGTGTCTTTTGCAATTCGCAACGATCTGTTTCCTTGGCCAGGATCCAAAACATACATCCCAAAACAAAACATTTCTTTTTAGTTGCAAACAAGCCAAAGGATCTATCATCCTTCCCATTAGCGCTTTGGCTGAAGTTTTGGCAACTGCTTAGTTCCCAAAGCAAACTGGGTCCAGTTTGCAATTCTTGGCTGAAGGACAAATCAAGCATCCTATCGCCCAGGAATTCTCCTTGAAACATAAAGCGAAGTATTCCCGCCAGCGTTGAGACTGAAGGAGCGGTTTTGTGGTTGCGTTCGTAAACACACACACAGGCACACACACACAGAGGCTGTCCTGCAATTCTGCTCTGAATCACTGCACCCAACACTCTGCAATTAATGAGAATACTCTCCATTGGGAAGATTTCTCTTCTTTGCCCCATATAACACTAGAGGTCTTCTTACTGCCAGAAATTGTGTTCCGGAAAGAAAGAGCAACTGAGGGTTAGTTTTCAGGGGGTGATATGGTGGGCATTGGTTTAATTTTGTTTTATAAGAAGAGAAGAAAGGCAGATAAAGAACATTATTGGGTGCATTACCTAGCCTTAAAGTCTTTAGAGATTTACACAAGACCCTATAAAGATCTAATAGAAGTTAGACAATAACCATCACCTTACAGGTCACACTGTACAATAATTTTATATGCTTCTGCAGATCAAGGTGGTTAGGTCTTCTGAGCGAGCCATCTAAAATTGCTTTCAAAGCTGGATCCAATTGAGAGGCTCTGAGATTTTAATCAAGTTTATTGACTTTATTATAGCTTCCCCATCTTGATCGGCTGCGATTCCCATAATGTCAAACCTGCTTGATCATGAGTTGGATGCCTGCGGCAAATCGGGGATAATTTATGAGTGTCCAAAATGTAGGCGGCCTTCTTCAATCTTCTGGTGCAGAACCAAAGGTATAAAGAATGCATCAAACTTTATTCCAGGTCTCTTAATGCTGTCGCTTACATGGCCAACGTTTTATCTATGATCACAAAAGGAGGAGACATCAACAGGATTGGGAGAAAATACCTGGGTTAGTAGAACTAAAAAATAAAAAATATGGTGATGAAGAGAGGAATAAAATCTGGAGTGATACATGATGTCCTGGAGGCTGTGGTTATAGAAGAACTGGGCGGTCAGAATTGTAGCACGGAGAACTCTGGATTGCACAATTGACCACAGGTTCACCAACCTAGATACCGTGTTTCCCCGAAAATAAGACCCGGTCTTATATATATTTTTCCACCAAAAAAAGGCACTAGGTCTTATTTTTTGGGAGGGGGAAACTCACCTTCTTCTGCAGCTGCTTGCTGGCACTCGCGCGGTGGTTGGAGTATCCAGGAGTCACGTGATCCCCTTTTGCAACCGTCTGACAAGCGAAGTCAAGGGGGAAGTCAGATTCACTTAACGACCATGTAACTAATCGAACAACTGCAGTGATTCGCTTAACAAACGTGGCAAGAAAAGTCGTAAAAACGGGGCAAAATTCCCTTAACACATGTCTCCCTTCGCAACATAAAATTTGGGCTCGGTGTGGTCGTAAGTTGAGGACTACCTGTATAGTTATGTCCATGCCAACGTAAGAGAGTCAGTCTCAATTCATGGGGATTTTAACTACCACAGCCATTAAAAACCATGTGCCATTTTTGCATTCTCCCTTCTTCTTGTCCCCCATCTTCATCCTTAAAGGTTCATTGCAATATCCATTGTAGGAAACTGCAGCTCTGCCATCCCAGTGCTAGAATATCTGCGGTTGGCTCACACAACTTTGTAACACAAAATGCAAAAGGTCCCAGATCCAGTTTCTGACATCTCCAAATAAAAGGTGGTAGAGATGTTATGGGTCCAACATTGACACAACCTGTGCAGTGTATGAAGTATTGTGGTCTACGTGTATAAGTTTAATCCTTCCCCTAAATCAGTGTGTCAGGCCTGCAGTCATATTCCTTTTAGGATCTTTGGCCTGCCACACTCTCTCTTATTTTTCTATGCTTTTTCCATTAGTGGGGAATTGGGAGGGGGGAATCGCAAGGAGTAGAATGTGTTGTTGTCAAAATTAAAAAAATGTCTTTCTAGAAGCCCAAGGTCATTCTTTGTCTCCGCACCTCTGCACCTGACCGGAACTGGATGGGTGGAAATGCCAGTGTGGCAGTAGAAGATTGGACCATGTGATGGACTTGTGGGTGTGGGGGTAAGGTTTTGAACTTTCAACTGGGTGGAAACCCAGGAAGCCTTCAGATTCGGGTTTCCACAGTTTGTACCAACATGTCTCTCTTACTAAATTGGAACTTTGATGAAAGCTATGCCTTGGACTCCGATTTAATTCTGGATGATATTTGGAACGCTGACACAGTGTTTCTCAAACTTGGTAACTTTCAAGAAAGGTGGACTTCAACTCCCAGAATTCCTCAGCTGGGTATGCGACTTTAAGATAGGTGGCAAGATGGGGAATTCCGGGAGTTGAAGTCCACCTTCTTCAAACCAATGGTCCTATCTATCCAGAATGTGGACCATTGGTTTGAAAGAGGGATAAAAGAGGCCATCTGTGTTAACCAGGGGTGGACTGCTGGTGGTCCGCAGGGGTTCGAGGGAACCTCTAGCTAAGATTCTGTGCAGTTCGGAGAACCCCCCAAACCCCACTCCTGGCTGGCCCCGCCCACCCCATCCCACCTCTCCCAGGAGTCTCCACACAGCCCATTTTGGATGCAGGTAAGTGCAGAGCATGTGTGGAGGCTCAGGGAGGGTGAAAACGGGCCTACCCGAAGTTCAGGAAGGCCAGAAATGGGACCATTTCCGGTGTCCGGAGAGCCTTGAGGAAAACCTCCAAAGCCCAGGGAAGGCAGAAAGCCCCCCCCCCCCCCGCCATGGTGCAGGTGGTCAACTAGGCCACGCCCACAATGGCCACGCCCACCCAGCAACTGGGCAGAGAAAAGCCCACCCCTGGTTAAAACTGAACAGCCCCCTCCTCAACAGAGAGGGAGGGATAAGACACCACATATCTCATGCCTACAAGGTAGTCCTTTTAGCGGTTTCAAGAAGATTCCGTACCGGTTTGCACTCTAATTCAGGTGACCCTGAGGCCACAACTCTCAAGAGGCCTCAATGGCTCTCAGAGAGAATGCAAACAACCAGAAGATGTCAAGAAACATGATTCCCTCCATCCCCCCCAGAACCGATGACGCTTCTTATACGAGAAGCGAAATGTCGTCCGGGGGGGGGGGGGGTAAAAAAGTCCAGTTGTCTTTTGACAAAGCACCTTTCAACTAACACATATTTATTTTAAATGAAAATGCAATAAATCATGAGTACGTCAAGACAATGGAGGGGAGCTAAAATTGGCCGGTTGTCTATGGCCCTGATGTGTTTGCCTAGAACAGGGGTCGGCAACGTTAAGCACTCAAAGAGCCACAAAGGTCTTAACTGGAAGCCACGGGTTCAGTTCTGGGACCAACCGGAAGGCTGGTTCCCCCACCAGAGAGTCTCCTCCTAGTGCGGCAGCCTTTTCCCTCTACCTGTCCTAACCGAAAGCCCGATCAATTGTGGAGCCGACTGGCGACAGGGAGTCTCAGCAGAGGAGCTCCAGAGCTGCAGATTGCTGAGCCCTGGCCTAGAACCTGGCGAAGCTTCCAATCAATTTTAATTGTCCTAAGTCAGGGGTGTCCAAACTTGGGAACTTTAAGACTTGCGGACTTCAACTCCCAGAATTCCCCAGCCAGCCATGCTGGCTGGGGAATTCTGGGAGTTGAAGTCCGCAAGTCTTAAAGTTCCCAAGTTTGGACACCCCTGTCCTAAGTGAAGAATAGTTGGAGAGCGAGTGGGGATCTTAAGGCTATTCCAAATCCTATTTCCTACGACACTTAGAAGAATTCCCAGATACAGATAATTTTAATTAACAGCTTGTCCATTAATAAGAAACCACAAAGTTGGAGATAGTTCAGGGTAGGTGAGGAGGTTGGAAGGGGAGTGAGAAGTAGTCCACTGATAATGACAAAAGTTTATGCCTCCAAATATCCAGAGGCGATGCAATTTCATTGTCATACGGAAGAAAAGAGTCAAATATGTATTTTCCAAAGGTTCTCTTCATAGTCCCAACGGAGTGAAGGTAGGGGGTTTGGGCAGGGAGGAGAGAGAAAGAAGGAAATATTCATTCATTCATAACAAAACCTAGAAATCCACTAATGAGGCATTGTCTGAGCAGATGCCAGCAAGCCTGAAGCACCAAGTAGAGGATAGTGATCCCATGGAGGCGTCGTGCTCTTTCACGTGGAAGGCATCTCCCATTCCTTGGCTGCCAACAGTACCCGGCCGAACATTTGGCGTTTCGGATGGGGATGGATGCTTCCCGCCTATCCAGTCACTGGGTCCTTCTCATTTATGCAGGCCTAGGAGAAAGTGTGAACACACACAAAAAAAAAAGAGTTTAGAGGAGAAGACAGAGGGGATCCCAGAGTGAGAGACCGCCAGCCATCTGCACACTTTGCCACCATTGTTCATGCAACATCGTACTCTCCTGGAAGTTGTTAACGTGTGTCAAGGATGTGTAAAGACACGGGAAGACGGTTTTGGGAGACAGGAGGAAGAACTGCAGACAAGACGCATGGCAAATGTCACGGAAGGGACCCTCCCTAATGTCTTGGGCGTGTGAAGGTGGGAAAGGGGGAGAAATGCATTTTCAGACTCGCAAGGCTGCTGCCAGTCTTGTGAGGCAGACCTGATAAAAAGAACTCAAAATCCAGAAGTACCGTATTTTTCGGCGTATAAAACGCACCACAATTTTGAAGAGGCAAATTTTTAAAAAAGTTTTTGCACTCTGCAGACCTCCCAAAAACAGCCTGTTTTTCATGAAAGCGGGCCCATTTTCCATTAAAAAAAAAGGGCATGCATAGCCTTTAGGAGGCTTATAGAGTACCTCTGGGGGCAGCGGGGGGGCAAAAACGAGCACAAAATGGCCCATTTTTCACTCATTTTTGCCGTCCCCAGCCCCCAGGAGCACTCTGGAAGCCTCCTAAAGGCTATGCATGGGCATTTTTGCAAAGGGGGTGGGGTTTCGGGAGGCAAAAAAATGCTGTATTCCATGTATAAGATGCACCCAGATTTCCACCCTCCTTTTTGAGGGAAAAAGATGCGTCTTATACCCCGAAAAATATGGTAAGTCTAAATGTATTGCAATGTTACCTTAACACAGGGGTCGGCAACCTGCGGCTCTTCATCCCTCTGCTGCGGGTCTCTGTCTCCGGTCGGCTCCACAATTGATAGGGCTTTCGGTTAGGACAGGTAGAGGAAAAAGGACGCCGAGCTAGGAGGAGACTCTATGGTGGGGGAACCGGACTGTTGGTCAGCAGAGAAAAAAGGATGCCGCACTAGGAGGAGACTCTATGGTGGGGGAACCAGACCTATGGTCAGGAGAGGAAAAAAGAATGCCGCACTAGGAGGAGACTCTATGGTGGGGGAACCGGACTTCCAGTCAGCTCCAGAATTGAAGGGGGGGCTTCTGGGTTAGGATCTTTGTGGCTCTTTGAGTGTTTAAGATTGCCGACCCCTGACTTAACAGAATCTTGTAGATTCTAAAAAGTATCTCTTAACAAAACAACAGAGTTGGAAGGGACTTTTGAGGTCTTCTAGTCTAACCCCCTGCTCAAGCGGGAGACCTTACATCGTTCCAAACAAGTGGTTATCCAGTCTCTTCTTGAAAACCTCCAGTGAAGGAGTACCCTCACCTTCTGGAGACCAAGCCGATCCACTGGTTAATTCTTCTCACTGATGGGAAATTTCTCCTCTCCTTGATTGGTTTCCATGGATGGGTTCTTGTCCTGCTTTCTGGTGTTTTGGAGAATAGGCAGCCCCTGAGATATTGGAATGCCAGCAGGCCTGAAGCAGCAAGTAGGGGATAGTGATTCCATGGAGGCGTGCTCTTTAAAATGGAAGGAGAACAATTCATCAGTGGAAGAACTTGCCTCCAGAAGTTGTGGATGCTCCAACACTGGCAGCTTTAAGAAGAGACTGGACAATCATTTGTCTGAAGTGGTGTAGGGTTTCCTGCCTGAGCAGGGGATTGGACTAGAAGACCTCCAAGGTCCCTTCCAATTCTGTTGTTCTATTCTGTTCTGTTCTGTTCCTATTCCTAATCTAATCTATTCCTATTCCTATTCTGTTCTATTCTTATTCCTATTCTATTCTAATCTATTATATTCTTATTCCTTTTCCTATTCCTATTTATTTTCCTGTTATATTCATTCTTATTCCTATTCCCATTCTATTATTCTGCTCAGTTTTGCAACCATGAAGTGACTTCATTGTGCAAATCCAAAGATCCAGCCAGGATAAGTGATGGGTTTTTCTCCCCCCCCCCACTCTCTCCTTCCTTTTGCAGCACCCCTTGGGAGACCGTTAGACATGCTAGAAAGAATTGTGCTCTACTAAAGTCCTCATGATACGTGCAAGGGATTTATTCACCAGAAACCTGCAAGAATTAGAGGAGCGAAAACTACACTCATTTACAATGGCTGCCGGTCAGTTTGCCGAGTGTAGAATCCCTGCGGTTTTCCAGGGCAGGTTTTGCAATCGGCAGCCCATCTGCTAAATTCTGCACTCTGTGTTCCCCACAGAAGGGAATCATTTGGTGTCAAACTCACTGCTACTTATAATGCTCGACTCTCTTGGTTGCGTCGGTGAGCAGTGCCGAAGCGCCAGCCATCGTGCCTCGAGAAGGCATTTTGACAGGGTCCTATTTACCACTGTGCTCAGGGCTCATATGATTCCAGCAGGGATGGACTTCAAAAATTTTAGCAAGGGGTTCTCTGCCCGGTTGCTGTGGGCATGGTGGGTCTAGTCAGCCTCCTGCACCACGGGGGGGGGGGGGGATTTTTGCCCTCCCCGGGCTCCAGAGGCTTTCTTCGAGCCTCCGGAAGGGCAAAAATGGCCTCCCCAGGCTTCGGAGGCCTTCTGGAGGCCGGATACAGTCCTGTTTCTGGCCTTCCTGAACTTCAGGTAGGCCAGTTTTTTGCCCTCCTCAAGCCTCCGCGCGTGCCCTGCACTTACCTGCATCCAAAATGGGCCATGTGGGGATTCCTGGGAGGGGCAGGGAGGGAGGGGCGGGGCCAGCTAGGAGTGAGATTTGGGAGTTCTCTGAACGGCACAGAATCTTAGCTAGAGGTTCTCCTTTAACCCCTGCAATTCCCCTGCAGCCCACCGCTGGTTCCAGGATGTAAGCATGCAGCGATTCTTCATCACCAATATTTTTATGCTATCTTGCTTGCAAAACGACCGGGCCCCCTCCTTTTTTCCCCTCCCCCTGGATCCGGAAGCCCCTCTTTCCTTCCTGCTTTGGCCCTGAGCTTCTTTCGTCCCGGATTAGTAAAGCAAGCAGCTTTCCCATTGCTCCACAGAGGCATCATGTAGCCCCACTTTGCATGGGGAAAAAAAAATCAATATTTAATCTCCGGCTGTCTCCATCCAAATGAGGAGCAATTTGGAAGGTATTCAATCCTGAAACTCAAAGAGTATTTAACTCCTCCTCCTCCCCAACTCCCAGGGCAGAGGTGTCAAACTCAAGGCCCGTGGGTGGGATCTGGCCCACGGGGTGCTTAGCTCTGGCCCGCAGGGCATCCCCGGAAACAGCGAAGTACCGGCCGGAGGTGCCTCTGCCGGTGAAAATGAACCTTGGCAGGGCCGCTCGTGGCCCGCCTGAGCTCCGTTTCCAGCTGCCACAACCTCCTGCAACCTTTTGCTGTTTTTTTTCTTCTAATTTGGATGATTTTTACCATGTGATTTAAATCAAGAGTCATTTCAGGTTCCCAAATAAATGAAGCTCTTTTGTCCCCCTGCTATGGCTTCCTGCCAGCTGAACCCACCACTGGCTGGCCCCGCCCCTCCCTCTCCTAGTCACTCCTCGCCTGAGAAGGCCAGGGCGATGGCAGCAGATGGATACTTGCCCCATATTCCAGCACGGGAGTGATGCGACCACCTGTACTCACCTCTTCTTCCAGCCCTTGTTGGTGCTGTGCCCACCTCAGTCGCTTGGGCTGCCCTGCAACTTTCTCTCTGCCCCGAGACCCTGGCCGAGCCGAGCTGCAGCTGATGCCAGTGCTCTCACCGCCTCCATGGCCTGCTTGCTGCTCTTGCAGCGCCTTGCACAGCAGACTTAAATTTAGCGCACTTCACAGTGGGGGAGACGGCATCCCCTCCTCTTCCTGGAGCCCATTACGACACGGAGCATTGGTCGCTTGGGGAGACGCGGGACTTTCTCTACGCCCCGAGACACTGGCCCAGCTCCTTTCCTCACTTCCCTCTTTCCAATCTTCCTTCCTGTTCTGATCTGGGCTTCCCCAAAAAGCATGAGGAAGATTCCTGGTCCTGACAAAAACCCCTTTTATTAAACGGATGTGAATCCCTCTCATTCACCTTCAGCCAAGGCCTGGCAAACAGACTTTCAAAGGAATATTTATGACTACGGACCTTATCTGACTTGGAAAGCTGCCATGTGAATATTTTCCAAATGAGGTGCTGTGCAAGGAAAGGCTGGGCACAGAGTCTCTGAGGTTCACAGACAGATCTTCAACAGATCTCTTTTATTTCCTATGGGGGGGCGGCAATTACCTTCTACCTGTGACTTTACTCCTAAGTCGACCCTGATTTAGCTGTTCTTTTCTTCTGGCTGCTCTGCGCATGCGCACACTGGGAACAGGCTCCAGCTGTTTCTCTGCCTCACTGCTGTCTAGCTCCGAAGGCACCTGATCACTGCCAGACGGCCTTGGCCCCGTTTCTGCCTCTGATGCAAAGCCTCGTCCAAGCCTTCCCCAGCCGCCAGGACTGGCCCATGTTCCTCCCCAACCTCCTCACTGTCCAACTCTACTGCTCCGCTGGCCACTGGTAGGCCACAACACTTCCTTTCTTCCTACATTCCCTCCTTCCTTCCTCCCCCTCTCTTTTCTTCCTTCCTCCTTCCCTCCCTTCCTTCCTCCCTCCCCTCTCTTCTTTCCCCTTTCTTTCCTTTTCCCCTTCCTTCCTTCCCTCTTTCCCTTTCTTCCTTCATCCCATCTCCTACCTTCCTGCCTCCCCTCCCTTCCCTTTTCCCCCCTTTTCCTTTCCATTCTTTTTCTTTCTTTCTCCAAATCCCACATTGCTAGACCTCTGTCAAATTAGCTCAGCCTTCCCCTTCTCTCTGGCATTAAGCGCAGCGCCTAGAAGAGAATGCAAGAGGAATGCAATTTGTGTGCCAAAAGTCTGACAGGCTTTGCATTCCATCCAGCTAATTCGGAAGAGGGCAGCTGGGTGACTGCCATATCCCGCATTCCCCCTCGTTTATTTATTAACGAAATTTGTTTGCCACCCACTTTGCCAACAAGGAGACTCTTCCTGAAATGCTATATTCTAAATTTTGCCCAAGTGCATTTGCAGAAGCTACCCCAGAAATATTAATAGGATCCCTGAAAATTTGGATGCTTTCTCTTCTTATACTGTATTGGAAAGTGAACAGACAATATGATGAATTGTAGGTTTGCCTACCTTTTTTTCTTTTTTTCAGTATTCTCATCATATTTTTATTTATTAGATGTTTATCCTGCCTTTATTACTTTATAAATAACTAGATGATAACCCGGAGTTGCCCAGGTGTTTATTTATAGGGGGAAAGTGTCCGAGCCAAACGTAATTTCTAATATTGGCTTTTCCCCCTTACCAGAGGAAGCCCCCTTGTGGAGTAGTGTGAAGCTGTTACCATGGCAACTCCACTGCGCTGTACAGTAGAAGCCATTTTAAGGCACAACAGGCTGTATCTTAACAGAACACACATCCGAGGGGTGTTAGGAATGTTTGACCCACAGTATTTTTCTCCAGAGCGTAAGTCATCTGTGTACCACGTTTGGTTAAAATTGCTTGTGGCGTGCTGAAATACACACACACACACACACACACACACACACACACAAACACACTCACCGACATTTTAATATATATAGATACTATAATAATATAATCCTCCTGTTTTCCCCACAACAACACTGTGAGGTAGGTTAGGCTAAGAATGAGTGACTGGCCCAAAAATCATCCAGCTGACTTTCATACCTAAGGCGGGACTAGAACTCACCATCTCCTGTCTCTTTCTCTTCTATCCATAATGCATCTCAGTAACCCCATTCTTACACTGCATTCCACTCTACAACCATAATTTATTGATTTTTTATTTCTTTATTAATCATCGTTTGATGTTGGTAAGGCAAAATGAAAATGAATCTGCAAGCTTTTTCTCAGACGCAACACCAAATGGATGGTTAGAATCATAGAAGAATCGAATCCAGTCCCTTGGTCTGCGCAGGATTTTCATAGTAAAAAAAGTTGGCAGAACGGATGAAATTAGTTGGGGAATCTTTGTGATCACAAGATTCAGAAGTGGCCTTAGGCGGAAGTCAAGATGGTGGCTACAAGGGTCAGTCCAAGCTCCACCTATTTAAAAATGTGATTGATATTTAATAGACAGGCAGACAGATGATAGATAGATGGATGGATGAAAGATAGATGATAGATATAGATAGATAGATAGATAGATAGATAGATAGATAGATAGATTAGATAGATAGATAGATAGATGATAGATAGATAGCTATAAATAGAGAGAGAGGGAGAGAGAGATACATAGATTGCAAACTGACAGAAAGATTGATAAATAGATATAGACCAATAAATGACACACACACATACACACACACACTGATACAGACTGATAGATGAGATAGATAGATAGATAGATAGATAGATAGATAGATAGATAGATAGATAGATAGATAGAGTCAAACTGATAGATGATAGATAATAGATGATAGACAGATCGATAGATGACAAATAGATGATAGAGAGAGATACAGACCATAGATAATAGCTAGCTAGCTATCATCTGTCGTTGATAGGCAGATAGGTAGGTAGTTTAGGTAGGTAGGTACGTAGACAGACAGACAGGAAGACAGATAGACAGGAAGACAGATGATAGATAGATAGATAGATAGATAGATAGATAGATAGATAGATAGATAGATAGGTAGATAGGTAGATAAATAGATAGATGATGGATGATAGATAGATAATTAGATAGATAGATGATAGATAGATAGATGATAGATAGATGATAGATAGATGATAGATAGATAGATAGATAGATAGATAGATAGATGATAGATAGATAGATAGAGGATGGATGATAGATAGATAATTAGATAGATAGATGATAGATAGATAGATAGATAGATAGATAGATAGATAGATAGATAGATAGATAGATAGATAGATAGATGATAGATAGATTGATAGGATAGATGATAGGTGGATGGATGGATGGATGATAGACATCAGACAGACAGATTTACTCACAACCATTTCCAAATGTCTAAATGCACAATATGTGTCCTTATTACACACAACGAATCAATACAACATTACAGGGCCTACTATCAAAATATAGTGCAGTATATTTAACAACATCAGTGTGTGATTGATGGATTGATTTTACATGTAAGCAGCTATGTTATGTGCAAACACCTGATAGACACACAGACAGACATACATTATGTTATAGATTGATAGAGAGAGATAAAACAGAGAGCGAGGCAGAGGTAGATATAGACAGACAGACAGACAGATTTAGAAAGACAGATTTAGAAAGACAGATTTAGAAAGACAGATTTAGAAAAAACAGCTAGACAGATCCAAGTTCTACCCATTTTCTGTGGGCAGTGTATCTTTGTGAAACTTAGATTGTACCCTTATGGAAGCCATTTTGACTTTTTTTTTAAATTAAAAAAACCACACCCTGTAGTCACCCCTAATAAAATTCTCTGATTTATTTCAAGAACCACCAAGGAAAGAACCTCGGAGCCTCCTTACAGCATACTTACAGGTACGTCTGCTTGAACAAAAGATTGGAAGGCTTTTCATTAACATGGTAGAGAGGGAATGGGTCAAATCCACCAATGAAATCAACTGAAAGAAAGAAAAAAAAATCCACAACACAAGCAATAACAATGGCACAATTGAAACACAATGAAAGGAAGATGAGGAGGACAGCAGGGAAGAGGGCACGAAAAAGACGCAGGCGTAAAACACAAAATGAAAGCAAAGGGTGCAAAATAAAAGGGCATGAACTCATTGAAGCATGCAAAGGCCCCAATGATTTTCACAGGAGAATTAAACACATACTTAATTGTCCCATGTTTTTAAATAATTCGGTCCTGATAGCGCTAGGAATTTCCCCCAAATCGTTTGCAAACAAGCAATGCCTGCGTCTACAAAATGAAAGCCTGCAGATACAGACTTTAATCATAGGATGCTATTCAAGCCGTTTAATTAACAGAAGAGCAGGCAACAATTAACAGATTGGAAGGGGCCTTGGAGGCCTTCTAGTCCAACCCCCTTCTCAAGCAGGAAACGCTATACTATCTCAGAAAATGTGGTTATTCCGCAACCATCATAAATGTGATCCGGTTGCCAGGTGCCCAAATTTTGATCGTATGACCCTGGGGATGGTGCAACGGTTGTAAGTGTAAAAAACAGTTGTAAGTCACTTTTTTTCAAAATAACAGGGACAGAAGGGACCTTGGAGGTCTTCTACTCCAACCAGTGGTGGGATTCAAATAATTTAACAACCGGTTCTCTTCCCTAATGATTTCTTCCAACAACCGGTTCACCAAACTACTCAGAAAGTTAACAACCGATTCTCCTGAAGTGGTGCGAATGGCTGAATCTCACTCTGAGTCCAACCCCTTGCTCAGGCAGGACACCTTGTATCATTTCAGAGAAATGATTGTCCAATCTTTTCTTAAACCCCTCCGGTGTTGGAGAATTCGCAACCTCTGAAGGCAAATTGTTCCACTGATTCACGGTTCTCACTGTCAGGAAATTCCTCCTTAGTTCCAGGTTGCTTCTCTCCTTAGTTAGTTTCCATTAGTTGCTTCTTGTTGTTCTGACCTAGGCTTTCCCAGAAGCTGAGGAAGAGGAGGAACAGCTGGGTCCAATGTCTGACGCACGGATGTGCAGAAGGCAGAGGAGAGGAGAGCAGTGGAAATCTATGGGCCAGTCCTTGGGAAAAAAGAGCCACTGCTGCTAGCGAAGCCCCACCCTAGCTCTAGGGATAAAAGGCAGGGGGCGGAGATGAATAGATGTGGCAGACAACTATTCATCTCCCTGCCGGACGGACCGCTTAGCCTGCGGGGGAAAGAGAAACTTTTTGCTCCAAATAAAGGGAATATTGGTTAACTACAGAGGGTTTGTCGTGTTTGCAGAGCTGGATCAGAAAAACAATATTTAAATCGTAACATTTCTCCAAGTCTTCGGGAGGGTGTCCCCCGTGACAACATTAGATTTATATGCCACTTTTTCTGCAGGGGAATTAGACTCCTAAGACTCTATTATAACCGCTCGTCTCCATAAAATAAGTTTGGGGCCCCTTTGTGGACTTGATGTTTCTGGTCTGGCCCATCCCGTGGGGCTGACATCACCTGACCAGGTGCCTCTCTGTCTCTCCTGCTTCGTATCAAAGGAACAATTTCAAAGAATTGCAGAGAATAAAAGCACCGCCAATTAGTTCTGGTCAGTGGAAGGCCACGTCCTTCCAGAGTTTGAAATATCTGTGGTTTTTTAAAGGTATAAATTATTGGGTGACTTGGCACCTTGCAAGACGAGAGCAGAGGAAACGGCTTGAAATGAACTATGGATTTCTTGATAAATCATCGCCACATCGTTGCTTTTCCATTTGAAGTTATTGAGAAATACAGATTGTTCCCCCCCCTCCAACTCAACTGCCTTCTTCTCTTTTCAATTCCGCTTCCTGCCCCACGTCGTTGTCCTTCCAAAATGCCAGCCCATTTATTAAATGGACAAGTGAACAAGAGAGGAGATGAGACAAAGAGATGCGGACGGAAGAAAGAAAAAAAGCTACTTAAATTTTCTTTCTGTCTCTATTAATTTGGAGAAAGACAACCAACAAATGAATTATAGTGCTGTGCTGGGTAAATTTCAAATTGCCCCCTGCCTCTTGTCCCCAGAGTTAGGGTGAGGCTTCCCTAACAGCGGTGGTTCTTCCTTCTCAAGGACTGGCCCATAGATTTCCACTGCTCTCCTCTCCTCTGCCTTCTGTGCATTCAGGTGTCAGGCACTGGACCCAACTGTCCCTCCTCTTCCTCATCAGCCACCTCCAGACCTGGGGGTTGTTGACTCTCCATCTGAGGGCTGACGGACGGCCCAGGCTTCACCTCTCTCTCTCTCTCTCTCTCTCTCTCTCTCTCTCTCTCTCTCTCTCTCTCTCTGCCAGCTCCATTCCCTCTTCCCCCTCGGAGCTCTCAAGTTGCGTTGATGCTGACCCTGTCTCCCACGCCTCCCTCTCCTCTGATTCGGCTGTTAGAGGGGCCAGCGTCCAACAGGCCACGACGTTGCCCTTAGGGTCCCTTCTGAATGTTCGTGAGGATACAGGTAATCTTCGACTTATAACCACAACTGAGACTGAGAAATTTCCGTTTGCTAAGCACAACAGCGGTTAAGTGAGTTTTGTTCCACTTTACAACCTTCCTTACCACAGTCGTTAAGTGAATTGCTACAGTTGTGACGTCAGTAACACGTTTGTTAAGCAAATCTGGCTTCCCCCTTCACTTGACTTGTCAGAAAGTCGCAAAAGGGGATCTCACACGACCCCGAGATGCAACCGTCATAAATACGAGCTGGTTGCCGGACGTCTGAACTTCGATCCCGTGACCATGGGTTAATGTCGCAACGGTGGTCAGCGTGAAAAACGGGCACGTCACTTTTTTCAGTGCCGTTGTAACTTTGAATGGTCCCCTAAACGAGCTGTTGTATTTTGAGGACTCCCTGTGTGGTGTTTTTCTATGCTAACGTTTCATTGTACACCACCCAGGATCCCTCCTTGAGGAAGACGGTTGGCTCAAAAAAGGTTGAAAAAACAAATTAAAAAGCAAAACACAAAGTTTTCCCAAAAGGTTTGCCTCCCCAGGTCCAGACAATGTCTGAGAAGTTGAGACATCGCCTTTCAAAAACGATGATGCTGTCTCCAATTGGCCGCTAAATCATTTTAGGCGCATGAAATGCGATGCAATTTGCTTTCAGAGTCCTCTAGTTACCGTTATTTATCTTGGCTCAGGGTGAGAACAATGCAAGCCATTAATTGCAAAGCCCTAGAAATCCAGAGGTCAGCTCTGTTGCCATTGGGATCAATAAAAGCCTCTCCGATCAAGAACACGTTTTTTTTTTAGGCAATTCTGAAAAGTAATTGACATACTCTAAACCCTAATCCCATGTTTTCTAATACTCGTTCTCTGATCTGCTGGAAGAAAATATAGCCACAGAGCAATTGAAGCTAATGCATTGTTTAGCGGAGGATTAGTGATCTAAGACCATTATCTACTGAGCCAGCCAATATACTTTGAGGCAGCAATCGCAGAGTCTCCGAGAAAGTGTCCCAGGTACAAAGTTTGCCCCCCCCCCCCCACTTTCACGCTGAGAGAGGAATTCCAAACTCAGGTGTAAAAAATCAAAAACAAAATTTCAAGTTGGCTGATGTAGAATCTACTTCTGCTTAACTTCCTTCCTTCCATCCTTCCTTCCTTCCTCCCTTCCTTTACTTCCTTCCCTCTCTCTCTCCCTCGCCCCCTCCCTCCCACTCTCATCTTCCATCCTTACTTTCCTTCCTCCTGCCTTCCCTCCCATATTCTTCCTTCCCCCCTCTCTCCCTTGCTCTCTTCCCTCCCCCTCATCTTCCTTCCTTCCTCCCTCCTGCCCTCCCTCCCATCTTCTTTCATTCCTTCCCCCTCTCCCTTGCTCCCTTCCCTCCCCCTCTCATCTTCCTCCCTCCTTCCCATCTTCCTTCATCCATCTCTCTCTCTCTCCTTCTCTCCTTCCCTCTCTTCCCTCCCTCCCTATATTCCAACATCAGATTGTTCTTTAATGCATCTTCAAATTGCGCTATTTGCCTATGAATGTATTCTTCCTCCATATTCAGCCTCCTATAGTTCCTCTATATGGATGGATGGATGGATGGATGGGGAGGGAAGGGGAGGGAGGAAGGGAGGGAGGAAGGAAAGAAGGAAGGAAGGAGCAAATGGCTGCATTATAGGTAGTTAAAATCTAATATTGACTGTTAACATTCATGTTAAAAATAGTGTTCGGTGATCACTTGCCCATCTGCATAAAGTCAGGGAATTCTTTGAAGAGTTTTTGAGAAAAAGAAGGAAGAAAAAGCTTGAATTTCACCCTGCTTTCTTCCAACCTACCCTCTTTCATTTTTTTACCTGGTTTACCAAATTACGGTATACGATAAAATGTACTGAAGACTTAAAAGACGACCCAGTAGATGACACCTAAAGGCCAATTCTGCTAAACAAGCACATTTTCTGCAAATCATTTCCCTCCCCCTACGATGTAGTTTGCGGATTATCCCACCAACGGATGCCTTTCTGTAAACATTTTAATTTGAGAACAACTTGTCCCAAAAGGTGGCTTTTTGCAAAAGACAACTGGGCTTTGTTTTTTCCCTTGAAGACGTTTCGCTCCTCAACCAAGGAGCTTCTTCGGTTCTGACTAAATGGTGGAGGACGGAAGGATTTCTACTCCTTGCAGCCCTCTGTTCGTTAGTCCAGTTGCCTTTTGAAAAAGCACCTTTTGCAACCGCCATAAACCCGGATGACAAGAGAATCTCCATAGACAGGGAGGACAAGTGGATTAGAAAAGCATCGTCCTTTTGTTTCGGCTCATTTAAAAAAAAAAAACGCCTGTCTTGAAATATCCATTGAACCAATTTGTTCCCCATTGATAACAATATCTCTTCTCCTGTACCGACGTCTTCAGCTACAGTCCTTGAAACACTGAAAAGAAAGTCATTTAATCAATAGACACTGTGCGGGCAGGTACTCACAACTGTCTTCTTCTTCTGTAAAGACACTGACAACGTAACAGGCGTACACAAATCCCACCAGCTGGAAAAGAAACAGAAACAGAAACGATGAAAAATCTTTGCATTACGTTTTTTATATTGCACTAAATCAGGATCCTCAAACTACGGCCCCTGGGCCGGATAGGCCCACTGAAGCAATTATTTTTCGGAGTATAAAATGCACCTTTACCCCCCCCCCAAAAGAGGGTGAAAATCGGGGTGCCTCTTGTATACTGAATAGAGCATTTTTAGCCTCCCGAAACCCTGCCCTCTGCAAACATGGCCGTGCAAAGCATTTAGGAGGCTTCCAGAGTGCTCCTGGGGGATGGGGAGGGCTGGGGAGGGCAACAATTTGCTCGTTTTTGCCCCCCCCCAGCCCCCAGGATCACTCTACAAGCCTCCTAAAGGCTATGCATGCCCTTTTTTTGGAAAAAAATGGGCCTGTTTTCACGAACAACAGGCCATTTTTTGCTTGTTTTTGCTTACCCAGCCCCCAGGAGCACTCTACAAGCCTCCTAAAGGCTATGCATGCCCTTTTTTGACAAAAATGGGCCATTTTTGGGAGATCTGCAAGTGTTTTTTTTTAAATGTGCCTCTTCAAAATCTTGGTGCGTCTTATACTCCAGTGCGTCTTATACTCTGAAAAATACAGTACTACCGCTCGCTGACGGGAGGGGGTCCTTCAGGCACTTAGCTTGGCTGCCTGTTTAGTAGCTCCAGTCCATCCCTCCTCCCTCCCTGGGAGTCCAGGCGCTTCAGTGAGTGGCGCACAAGACTTCGGCCAGGCTCCTCAAAAGACAGAGTTTGCAGGGGGCCACTCTAGCGCATGGGCTGGCTACAAGACAAACATTCATTCTTGACGTATTTGAGATTCCTAGCTGCAATGGACAGCAAACCTAGGATTGATCCCGGGCGCTTCTCTCCGCTAACAGGAGGCCAAGCTAAGTGCCTGAAGGACCCCATCCCATCACTAATTCATATTAATGGTCCACAGGATTTAAAATTATGAATTTAGTGGTCCCTGAGGTCCGAAAGGTTCATGACCCCTGAACTAGACAACTTAGTTTCTCTTTTAAGACGGCTCGTGGTTGAGCTCTTTCTTCTAAGATTGTTGGTGATTGAACTGTTTCCTCTTCTTAGAGTACATCTTGATCTTGGAGTCCTAGTGGACAACCATTTAAATATGAGCCAGCTGTGTGCAGCAGCTGCCAAAAAAGCCAACATAGTTCTAGGCTGCATCAACAGAGGGATAGAATCAAGATCACGTGAAGTATTGATGCCGCTTTATAATGCCTTGGTAAGGCCACACTTGGAATACTGCATTCAGTTCTGGTCGCCACGATGTAAAAAAGATGTGGAGACTCTATAAAGAGTGCAGAGAAGAGCAACAAAGAGGATTAGGGGACTGGAGGCTAAAACATATGAAGAACGGTTGCAGGAACTGGGTATGTCTAGTTTAATGAAAAGAAGGACCAGGGGAGACATGATACCAGTCTCAAAATATCTCAGGGGTTGCCACAAAGAAGAGGGAATCAAACTATTCTCCAAGGCACCTGAGGGCAGGACAAGAAGCAATGGGTGGAAACTAATCAAGAAGAGAAGCAACTTAGAACTGAGGAGAAATTTCCTGACAGAACAATGAATCAGTGGAACAACTTGCCTCCAGAAGTTGTGAATGCTCCAGGGGGTTGGACTAGAAGACCTCCAAGGTCCCTTCCAACTCTGTTATTCTATTTTATTTAGAGGCCAGAATACGTATCTCTTCAGCGTTGACACAGTGTTCCTTCTCTAACTTTTTTTTTTTTTTGCAAAAAAAAAAATGTTTTTAAAAAATTATCCAACTTCTTTCCAGGAAGGGCCCTGCTGCATTCCATTAGTTCCCCCTTGCAATCCTTATTACCTTGTCTTTTCCGTGCCTAGGTGATGTATGCTTCTCCTTTATTAAAAATGAATGACTCCATTTTCCTAGACTTCCCTCGTCCATCATGCTGTCCTCCTGCGGTGTGAGTAATCGTGAAGCTTCTAATTCTTAATTAAAGTGGATTGAGTGCACCGTGGAAATAAATAATAAGGGATAACGGTAGCCTTAAAAAAAAAGTTAGCCTCCCCTTGAAAGGTTGGGGCCAGGAACATTGGGACTGAGATTCTCTCCTCGTGTCAGAAATGCCCAGCATGCCAGAGACCAGGGTTATGATCGGAATGGATTGCTTGGCTGATCTTGTGATGGTATGAGTAATAAAGTAACATCAAGATTTGTCTTTATAACACAAAAGAGATAAAGTGTATGGTGAACGGTGTCGGGAACTGGGTACACCTGAGTATAAGGCACACCTAAATTTAGAAGAGGAAAACAACAACAAAAAGATTTTTGGCCTCCATGAGCTGCATTTTCAGCCCTTTGTGGGGAACTTTTTTCAGCCCTTTTCCAGCCTTTTTTCTACCCATTTTTGCAGCTTTTTTTGGCCTGTTTTGAGGCTTTTTTCAACCTGTTTTTGAAACTTTTTCGGCCATTTTTTAAGGCTTTTTTCGACCCATATTGAGGCTTTTTGGGGCCCGTTTTGAAGCTTTTTTCAGCCCATTTTGAGACTTTTTGGGGGCCCATTTTGAGGCTTTTTTCAGCCCATTTTGAGGCTTTGGGGGGCCTGTTTTGAGGCTTTTTTCAGCCCATTTTTGAGGCATTGTTGGGCTGGTTTTTTTTAAAAAAAAAGCCCCCAAAAGCCTCAAAAACAGTTCAAAAAGCCTCAAAAACAGTTCAAAAAGCCTCAAAAACGGGTTGAAAAAAGTCTCAAAAACAGTTCAAAAAGCCTCAAAAACGGGTTGAAAAAAGCCTCAAAAACGGGTTGAAAAAAGCCTCAAAAACAGGCCAGAAAAAGCCTCAAAAACGGCCAGAAAAAAGCCTCAAAAACAGTTCAAAAAGCCTCAAAAACGGGGTTGAAAAAAGCCTCAAAAACAGGCCAGAAAAAGCCTCAAAACAGGCTGAAAAAAGCCTGGAAAGGGGACCAAAAAAAGGCCTAAAAGCGTGCCAAAGAAAACCTGAAAAAGGCCCAAGTATGGGGCGTGCAGAGCTCAAACAAATGGCCCGCAAGTAGGTGGGGCTTCGGCAACATTTGGTCTATAAGACACACATTTTCACCCCTTTTTGGGAGACAAAATGGTGCGTCTTATAGTCCCAAAAATACGGTATGTCTCATCTGATGCAGAGAAGGATTAGGGATGACATGATAGCAGTCTTCCAATATTTGAGGGGCTGCCACAAAGAAGAGGGGGGTTTCACCTATTCTCCAAAGCACCTGAGGCCAAGACAAGAATAACAGGTGGAAGATTATTAAAGAGAGATTCAACCTGGAACTAAGGAGAAATTTCCTGAAAGGGAGAACAATTAAAGCAATGGATGGAAACTAATCAAGGAAAGAAGCAATCTAGAGTGAAGGAGAAATGACTCATACTTATGACAGCTGCTGTGTCCTGTGATCTCATTTTGCAACCATCGGACAAGCAAAATCTAGGTATCTATATAAGCACCAACGCTAACTTTGTGGCTCATAATTAATTCTTCCTCAGACTTCTATGCTCCACAAGATGGTCTTGAGGTAAGCTCTTTTGCTCTCATCATTCATCACACAAGATGCATTTAGCATCTACAGAAAAAGGAGGAAAACAATGAATTGGACTTTGACAACGAGTTATAAAAGCCAAGAAAGAGGACTTCCAGAATGTGGAATTGTTGTTTCCAGGACTGAAAAAGATTTGGGAGATGGTTGCGCAGAAAACCAACAGCAAACACCTGGGTTATCAGTGAAGAAATCCTCCATTTGCAGGAGGAAGGTTGTTACAAAGAAAATAAGATTCTATTATTATATCGTGTTTCCCTGAAAATAAGACAGCGTCTTATTTTCTTTTGACCCCCGAAATAAGCATTTGGTCTTATTTTCAGGGAGGTCTTATTATTTTTGAGGTGCAGGAGGCGGCGAGTGAGGTCACCTCATGGCTGCTGCTGTGTTGCAATATTTTTGGGGAGGGCTTATTTTTGCATATGCACTCAAAAGCCCAATTGGGCTTATTATCCAGGGAGGTCTTATTTTCATGGGGAAAGGATGGACAATCTCAAGAAAACTAGTTTGAACTTTTCTACGGAGCTGATTTCCAAGTCTGGTTTACCTCTGGGGATGACAAAACCTGATTCAGCCTAAGTTAGCTACAAATATCAATCGTTGCTTCAGGTTTATGAGGGAGTGATTTGTCAATGATATGATGGAAGGGTTGCTCTCCATGGTACTGAACCAAAGCCCTCTCATCTGTTACTTGGACTTTTGCACAAGTTCTGTTCCACTTGTATCCCTCTGGGCTGAACTGCCCTGTCTGTTTGTCTGTCAGCCATCAACAGGCACATAGATATAAACAACATCTACACATCATTCAAAAGAGACAATAAATAAAGCCAAAAAGGAAACCAGAGACCAAAACACTTCCTCACAGCAATCAACACCCAAGTAGAGATTAATAACAAGATTGATACCCAACCAACAATCAAGAAGTAAACAATACCCCAATCAAAGAACTACCAACTCAGAAAAAACAAACAATAAAACAACAGCCTAATGAAGGAAACATTACCATAAAAATTGACAGGGCAAGTCACTAGTATACAATCAGAGAAGAAACCATGCTTCCTTCTACTACTGATGATGTTACCTACTGAGGTAATGAAATGTCTGCAAGAAAACAACCAAGCTCAGAGAGCATCAAAAACCCCACAGTCCTGTCTGTGCTATTACAATACAATACAATAGCAGAGTTGGAAAGGACCTTGGAGGTCTTCTAGTCCAACCCCCTGCCTAGGCAGGAAACCCTATACCGTTTCAGACAGATGGCTATCCAACATCTTCTTAAAGACTTCCAGCATTGGGGCATTCACAACTTCTGGAGGTAAGCTGTTCCACTGATTAATTGTTCTAACTGTCAGGAAGTTTCTCCTAAGTTCAATTGGTAATCAGCAAGCTCGATTTAGCTGGTTGCCTTCCAGTTTCCAGAGAGGCGGGAAAATTGCATATCTGGTGGACATCTGCTTACCTTGAGATTTCAAGCAATTAAGGGCTATTTAGAAGCCCGTGACAGCAAAAGGGAGTCATAAATGATAAACGTGAACAGCTGGTGCAGGAATCGCATCCTCTATGGTATCAGTGACATTGCTATCCATCCATCCAGCAAAATACTTCCAATGGAAATTTTACTTGCATCTTTTTAACAGTGTCCTTCGTCACCTATTGTACTCCAACAGGGTCCAACCCCCCCCCCCCCCGTTTACTGGATAAAGCCACTTTTTTCTGGGTTCATAAAAGATCATGAACCATACGGCGGGGAAGGGGACAGGCAGCACATCAGATTCCATTGTGTGCTTGGCTAATGTAGGGCTTGGTGGTTATTTAGTTAATTATTTTCTCCTGCCACTTATTTTTAAGTGACTCAAGGCAGAGAACGTAGCTAATACTCCTTCCTTCTCTTAATTTACCCACAACAGCAGCAACTCTAAGGGTGGATTGAGATGAAGGAACATGATTGGTTGCAAGTCACCCAGCTGGCTTTCATGCCTAAAGCAGGGCTAAACTCACAGTCTCCTGGTGATTGGCTCAAAGTCATCCAGACAGTTTTGTGCCTAAGAGGAGAGACTAGAACTCATAGTTTCCTGATGGAACGGAATAGGAATTCTTTATTGGCCAAGTGTGATTGGACACACAAGGAATTTGTCTTTGGTGCATAGGCTCTCAGTGTACATTAAAAAAAAAGGATTGGCCCATAGTCACCCAGCTAGCTTTAACGCCTAAGACAGGACCAAAATCTCCTGGTTTGCATTTAGTTCCCCAAATCATTACTATTTCATTTATTTATCAAATTTAAAATCCAAGTTATTTATGTTTTATTTTTAAAAAAACTCAGAGAGGGAGGAAATAGTTGCCTTGATTTGGTGTCACACCGTCCTAATTTAAAATGTCAAAGGTGTAAGTGGCAGTTATCAACTGAAGAGACACAAGTGACCATTTGATCCTATAAATCTGCTAAATCTGAACTTGGTCATGGTGTAATCAACTTCACCCTTCTATCTATTATCTCTGTCTCTGTCTGTCTGTCTGTCTCTCTCTCCTCCCTCCCACTCTCCCATTTATCAATTATCTATCTATCTATCTATCTATCTATCTATCTATCTATCTATCTATCCATCCATCATCTATCTATCTATCTATCTATCTATCTATCCATCCATCATCTATCTATCTATCTATCTATCTATCTATCTATCTATCCATCCATCATCTATCTATCTATCTATCTATCTATCTATCTATCTATTATCTATCTATCTATCTATCTATCTATCTATCTATCTATCCCTCTCTCTTTCTATCTCTCTCTCTCTCATTTATTGGTTCTACCTACCTACCTACCTACCTACCTACCTACCTACCTACCTACCTACCTATCCATCATCTCTCTCTCTCTCTCTCTCTCTCTCTCTCTCTCTCTCTCTCTCTCTCTCTCTCATTTATTGGTTCTATCTATCTATCTATCTATCTATCTATCTATCTATCTATCTAACTAACTAACTAACTAACTAACTAACTTCTTATGTAGCCCTCCTGACTGTATATAACAAAGCTAAGAGCGGTCTTTTCCTGCTCAATTCTTTGTTAAGAGAGCTGCATATCTACATTCCTGAGCTCTGAATATTGCTAAATAAATATACAGAACAGCCAACAATTTTCATCTGTTTAATTGCTGGTGGGAAGAATCCAGGACTAACCAGATGGCTAGTGCAAAGCTTGGAAAAGCTCAACTAACTCTGCTCTGTTTATAGTACCCAACCATATGATACAGGGCAATTTTAGCACAAGTTTTTTTTTTATTATTATTATTTTTAAACAAACCTCAATCTTGAGAACCTCTATGGAAAAAAAATAACAAGGAAAAAGGAAGAGTCAGGCAAATATCCTAAAGAAAAGATCACATTCAGCCATGATCAAGCCAGGTATTTCTAATGCCACCCTGACTTTGCTACCCAATGCACATAAAGTCCCTCAAACTGATGGTAAGCAACTGTTTTCCCTTTGAGAGAGCAATGTGCCAAACAACAGGACTAGCTGCTTAAAATGGTGTGCAATTATTCATCTGTTTACCACCTGGCCCAACACATTTTTGGGACCAGGAAAAATAAGAATGAATTGAAATGGCAAAGTCTGACAAGCATTTAACTGTCTCCAAGACCTTGCAACCGATGGTGAAATTCAATTTTTTTTTTACTACTGGTTCGGTGGGCATGGCTTGGTGGGCGTGGCATGGCTTGATGGGTGTGGCAGGGGAAGGATACTGCAAAAACTCCATTCCCACCCCACTCTGGGGGCAGCCAAATTTGGCATTTGCCGGTTCTTTGAACTACTCAAAATTTCCGCTACCAGTTCTCCAAACTACTCAAAATTTCTGCTACCGGTTCTCCAGAACCTGCTGGATTTCACCCCTGCTTGCAAACATAATTCAGTATTTCTCAACCTTGCCCATGTTAAGGTGTGTGGACTTCAACTGCCAGAATTCCCCTGCCAGCAGGCTGGGGAATTCTGGGAGTTGAAGTCCACACCAGTAATGGTTCTCTCTTATCTTCTCTACCAGTTCAGAATTGGAAGCGCTTCCGCACGGCGCTTAGAACCTCCTGTGCATGAGCAGTACGTCCGTGATGACATCTAGACAGGTGGGAGGAGCCACCCACTGCCGCTACTGGTTCACTTGAACCGGAGCGAACCGGCCGAATACCGCCTCTGGTCCATGCGTCCTAAAACAGCTCGTGGGGAATTCTGGGAGCTGAAGTCCATGCATCTTACAGATGGCCAAGGATGAAAAAACACTACCCCTAACTGCTAATTTGAAACAAAATCTCTTCTGCTGATTTCAGAAGGTGGGTAAAATAAGTCCTTGTGAATTTTTTTTTGGGGGGGGGGAAGATCCTTGCACCCACACATAGACTTTTCTAAGTAGATAGCCTGAGAACATGGTACAGTGTTCAGCTTACCCATTCCTTGTGCAGCAGCAATTGGAATTAGAATAGTTTGGAAGGGACCTTGGAGGTCTTCTAGTCCAACTTGGGTGTTGGAGCTTTCACAATTTTTGGAGGCAATTAATTGTCTTAGCATCTTAGCCACTGAGCCACCCGCGTCCCATATATACGCTATAAATACTCTAGAATGAATTAATAAAGGGAAGGATCCAATTGCTTGCTTCTTTTCCAAGGACAACGGAAGTGATAACTTTCAGGAGCCGGCTTCGTATTTTGGGACACTGATGAATTTTTAATCCTCCGTTCTATTGCTTAATGTCGTTTGCTATCAGTTTTCCCCAGGGTCATCCGATGGACAAACGTTGTAAGGTATTTGTTAATAAAAAAAGGATAAACGGATTTCTCTTTAGCCCTTAAAATATCTTTTTCTTCCCAGCCCAATTTTCATCTCAAGTTTCTCTTTAGAGGTTAGTGTCATCATATAGAAGTAAAAAGCTTGTGGATTATGGACTTTATCCTGTATTTTTCTGCACCAAAAAAAATGTTGGAAATCACTGTGATTTGTTTTTTTTTTCTTTCCCCTTTCACATCCCCTTTTCTTTTTTTACCAACCTAATCCAAAGAGAGAGACTCCCCCCAAGAACCGAGACACAGAACAGGACAACGGCATCGCCCTCCTCCTGTACATCAAAGGCACCACAGATAAAATCAGCAAAATTCTCCACAAACACAATATCAAGACAGCCTTCAACACTGACCAAAAAATAGCCAACATCTTAAGAAACCCCAAAGACAAAATCCAGCTAGAAAACCAAGGAGTCTATGAAATACCATGCAAAATCTGCCCTGCAACATACATAGGACAAACGAACAGGAGAATAAATGCACACATCGCAGAACACAAGAACGCAGTAAGAAAAAAAGAAAAAAACCTCCCTTTTCCAGCACCTGAAAGCTACAGGACATGAAATTAATTTTGAAGAAACCAGGTTAATTTTCAAAACTGAACACTTCAACAAGAGAATGATTATGGAAGCTATCGAAATAGAGAAACACCCCCACAACATGAATAAACATGACGATACCTCCCGCCTACCAGACATCTGGAAACCAGCCCCTAGTCAACAAACGAGCCCCACCCACCACCCAGGCCATTACAACACAAAACAACAACGGACACACAGCCAGCACCAATCAGCACCAATCTACCAATCATGATACAACCACACAACCAATCATTCCACTTACTGAAACAAAGCCAGCACTCCACACACACATACACCAAGATTTATAGAAAGATGGCAGCTCTGATCACACTTCAAGCCAAAAACACCAGCCTGAAGATGGCGAGTGAGCCCTCGCTGAAATGTTGCCAAGACAATCTCAATCTTACATTGACCCAAATACAAGAAGACCAGCATACCTACCACCCGTGAAAATCTACGAAAACATATATATATATATATTAGAATAACAGAGTTGGAAGGGACCTTGGAAGTCTTCTAGTCCAACCCCCTTCTTGGGCAAGAAACCCTACACCACTTCAGATAAATGGTTATCCAATCTCTTCTTTAAAACTTCCAGTGTTGGAGAATCCACAACTTCTGGAGGCAATTTCTGTTCCACTGATTAATTGTTCGAACTGTCAGGAAATTTCTCCTTAGTTCTAAGTTGCTTCTCTCCTTGATTAATTTCCACCCATTGCTTCTTGTTCTGCCCTCAGGTGCCTTGGAGGATAGTTTGACTCCCTCTTCTTTGTGGCAGTCCGTCTCTCAGCACTTCAATCCGCCTCCCAATTTTTGCAGGTCCTGTGAGGTTAATAAACTCAAGAAACAAGACCCACTTAGATTCTTCAAAAATATCTTTGTTGCTACTAGCTTAATGTGACAGAATCTTGAAAGCCCGTCAAAGCAATTCTCCCAATCAACCTATACGGAGAGTTTCTCTGATTTTCTTCCTCGTGTGTCTCCCTTGCCCGGGCTAAAATTTTTCTCTTTTGTAACATTCCTGTTTCTTTCTCCAATTTCTCAGGATCTGTTAGACACCCCAGCACAACAATTTTGCAAGACCTCCGCACATCCAACTGCCCGTAAGTGCTACACCTGACAGCCCAAGCAAATCAGATAAGAGCTTTTTTTTAAATGTAATTTTATCAAATGCTTTACAAGCAAGAGTAAATATTAATACAAACTAAAACAGAATAAGAAAGGGGAAAGGGAAAGGAAGAAATAAAAGAGGTGAGGGCAAACGGGAAAAAGGAAGACAAAATTAGTCTCCAAAGCACCTGAACGCAGGACAAGAAGCAATGGGTGGAAACTAATCAAGGAGAGAAGCAACCTGGAATTAAGGGGAAACTTCCTGACAGTGAGAACAATTAACCAGTGAAACAGCTTCCCTCCAGAGGTTGTGGATGTTTTTAAGAAGAGATTGGACAACCATTTTTCTGAGATGGTAGGTTCTCCTGCTTGAGAAGGAGGCTGGACCAGGTCTCCTCCAGCTCTAATCTATTCTAAATAGCTGTCTTCTAATATTGGTGGGTGGGGTGCTGCACAGAGAGGATGGGGTCAACCTATTCTCCAAAACACCAGATGGCAAAACAAGAAGCAATAGATGGAAACTAATCAAGGAGGGAACCAACTTAGAACTAAGGAGAAATTTCCTGACAGTGAGAACAATTAATCGGTGGAACAACTTGCCTCCAGAAGTGGTGGGTGTTCCATCACTGGAGGTTTTAAAGAAAAGATTGGACAACCATCTGTCTGAAATAGTTTAGGGTTTCCTACTTGAGCAGGGGGTTAGACTAGAAAACCTCCAAGGTCCCTTCCATCTCTGTTATTCTCTATTCCATGTGAGTTACGATGTTCCAGAGGGTTAACCATGAGCTACCCAAAACTGAGCTCCGGGTTCATTTTGAGCTCCTCAAAGTGTTCCCTCCTGTTACGCCTACCCCAACTTTCACCAAGAAGGATGTTGTGTATTATTCACCCGGACACTGTTTCTGCGGTCGTTCACTTTGCAAAGAGGTTACATCAGCCTCATCCCCTCGTCTGGAAAAGAGAAGATTCCAGAGCAGAGGGATTCAAGGGGGTGGGTGGGGGGAGAAGTAGCACATCATCTGAACACACCCTGCTTTTCCACAGGATCTGGGCTCAGCAATAATTAAACCTTAGGGA
>NC_138549.1:170022389-170122389 GCF_964273705.1 Natrix helvetica
TCTGCTGCCAGCTCTGCTGGCGGACCACAACAGTCACGACGACACTGAAAAAAGTGGTTTATGACCATTTTTCACATTTACGACCATTGCAGCACCTCCATGGCCACATGATCAAAATTCAGATGCTTGGCAACTGGTTCATATTTACAACGGTTGCAGTGTCCTGGAGTCAGGTGATCACTTTTTGTGACTTTCTGACCTGCAAAGTCAATGCGGAGGCCGGATTCATTTAATAACAGTGTTCCTCACTTTACAACCACAGTGATTCAGTTAACAACTGTGGCAAGAAAGGTCTTCCAGCGGGGCAAAACTCACTTGTTAAAATGTTTCACTTAGCAACAGAAATGTTGGGCTCAATTGCGGTCGTGAAGTCGAGGAGTACCTGTATTCGAGCTGAGCCTGCCTGACCCCTTGAGACGAGAGCATCTTAGTCCTCGGAAGGGCCCCCCCAAAAAATGGATGCGTGAGAATAACAAAAGGAGGAGCAGGAAGGAAAAATAGAACCATGGTCTGAATTTCAAAGCCATAACATTGAATTGAATTAAAGTAAAGTAAATAGAACGAACATGATTGCTCCTGGTGGATTTAATTTCCTCTGTCAACAATTATGATTACATCTTGGTCCTTGCCTGGAGGGAATACCTCCAAGATTTCCCTGGGGCTCCAAGCTCTATACTGCTATATTAAAGGAATCTTGGATGTCATGCAACAAGGCCTTTTTTAGGTTTTTAATTTCATCGCCATCAGCCTGAGGTGCAGGAAAGTTTTATCCCCGAGAGAAAAACGTATTTGCAGTTTAGCTCCATCATGGTGGAGTCTCAGTTTTGATGATAAGTATGTAGGTGAATCTTTGATCAATCAGGGAATTTTATGTACAGGTAGCCCTTAACTGTTGTGGCCTGCCAGCAGCCAGCAGCCAGCAGAGCTGGAAGCAGATTCGGACAATGAGGAGGTTGGGGAGGAAGATGGGCCAGTCCTGGAGTCTGGGGAAGGCTCTGATGAGGGCTCTGTGTCGGAAGCAGAGAGGGAGCCAGAGCCATATGCCAGTTATCAGATACCTTCAGAATCAGACATCAGTGAGGCAGACGAACAGCTGGAGCCTGTTCCCAGTGTACGTATGTGCAGAGTTGCCAGACGAAGTGAACAGCTAAAGAACAGGGGTCGACTTGGAAGTGCGGCCACAGGTGGATGATGAATGGCCCCTCCCAGAGGGAATAAAAGAGGAGCGAAAGGGGAGTGGAGTTTGCAGGCCACCATTAGTTTGCTTAATTGGTTCGTGACTCTCTGAGACTCCTTGCCAGGTTTTTCAGATATTGGCATGGCAGCTCTTCAAGCCAGATAAGGTCTGTGACTGTAAATCCTCCCTTGAAAGACTTTGCTGGATGAGAATGAGCAGAATTCACAGTAAATTAATAAAAGAGTTTTTTGTCGGGACCAGGAGTTTGCTTCATACTCTTGGGAAGCCTCGGTCAGAACAGTAACTTAGAACAATCCCTAACCCTAACCCTAACCCTAACCCTAACCCTAACCCTAACCCTCTCTCTCTCTCTCTCTCTCTCTCTCTCTCTCTATCTATCTATCTATCTATCTATCTATCTATCATCTATCACCTATCTATCTACCTACCTACCTACCTACCTACCTACCTACCTACCTACCTACCTATGTATCTATCACCTCCTACCTATCATTTACCTATCTATCTATCTATCATCTATCTATCTATCATCTATCTATCCATCATCTATCTATCTATCATCTATCTATCTATCTATCTATCTATCTATCTATCTATCATCTATCTATCTATCTATCTATCTATCTATCATCTACCTACCTACCTACCTATCTATCATCTACCTATCTACCCACTCACCCACCCACCTACCTACCTATCATTATCTATCTATCTATCTATCTATCTATCTATCTATCTATCTATCTATCTATCTACCTATCTACCTATCTATCTACCTATTTATCATCTACCTACCTACCTATCATCTATCTATCTCTATCTATCTATCTATCTATCTATCTATCTATCTATCTATCTATCTATCTATCTATCGTCTACCTACCTACCTATCATCTACCTACCTACCTACCGACCTACCTACCTACCTATTATCTATCTATCTATCTATCTATCATCTATCTATCATCTACCTACCTACCTACCTACCTATCATCTACCTACCTACCTACCTACCTACCTACCGACCTACCTACCTATTATCTATCTATCTGTCTGTCTGTCTGTCTGTCTGTCTGTCTGTCATCTACCTACCTACCTATCTATCTATCATCTCCCTACCTACCTACCTATCATCTATCTATCTATCTATCTATCTATCTATCATCTACCTACCTACCTATCATCTACCTACCTACCGACCTACCTACCGACCTACCTACCTATTATCTATCTATCTATCTATCTATCTATCTATCTATCTATCTATCTATCCATCCATCCATCCATCCATCCATCCATCCATCCATCCATCCATCTATCTATCTATCTATCTATCTATCT
This sequence comes from Natrix helvetica, assembly GCF_964273705.1. Lineage (NCBI taxonomy): Eukaryota > Metazoa > Chordata > Lepidosauria > Squamata > Natricidae > Natrix > Natrix helvetica. Next base: position 170,024,929 of record NC_138549.1, read on the forward strand.
GTCATCTACCTACCTACCTATCTATCTATCATCTCCCTACCTACCTACCTATTATCTATCTATCTATCTATCTATCTATCTATCTATCTATCTATCTATCTATCTATCTATCTATCTATCTATCTATCTATCTATCATCTATCTATCATCTATCTATCTATCTAGCATTGCTGGCTGCTTTTAATTCCTCCTGAATGTAAAACCTCCAAAAATGTTTAGAGAAGAGCTAGTGAGAAGATTTTCAGAAGTGCTTGGAAAGTTCTAAGGAACAATTGGCGAAGATGGAACTGTGGTACCCAGATGGGCCACCGGTAACCTTTTTTACCTTTGAAAATATATTTGCTAGAGGGCAAAGATTAAGGGTGAAAAGGCAACATATGGCAACAGATCGTGTTCCAGGTTTTTTTTTACTGTGTCATCTGCTGCAAATTGACACGAAGCGTATTTCTGCAAAGTTTCAATCTGTCATATGTTAGAGACGAATGGGAATAACCAAGACTTCCCTTCATAATAACGCAATTTCTTGGTGGATGTGTTTTTTTTAAAAAAGGCTTTAAAAATTGGATTCAAATAGATACTTTGATAGAGAGGATTTTAAAGATCCTTGTTCAGTTGGCAGGTCTGTGACTGTAAATCCTCCCTTGAAAGACTTTGGTGGATGTGAATAAGCAGAATTCACAGTCAATGAATAAAAGGGGGTTTGGTCGGGACCAGGAGTCTGCTTCATGTTCTGGAGAAGCTCAGAACATCGAGGCGTTTAATGATTGGGGGAAGAGGATTATAATAAATAATAACAAAGTCCTGCAAAGGAGAACCATGGTCAGAATCTTCAGGAAGGAGCAAAGGACCTTCCCATTACTGTCCGGAATCCCCCCCTCCCCCCCAGTGTCTGAAAGGACCATTAGACCCAGGAAGATATGTTGTCATTAGACCCAGTGTTAAATTTTTCAGTGTCAGGTTTCTGCGAGTCTGCTCTGCATCTGAGTTGAGAAGCAACAGATGTGCCAAGTCAACCCCCGAGCAGCTGTTGAGGCTGACTTAGGAAACGTGAAACTGGAAGCCACCTTGCAGGAAATTCCTTCCCCTGCAAATTACAGGCAGTCCTCGACTTACGACCACAGTGGAGCCCCAGATTTCTGTTGTTCAGTGAGGCGTTTGTTGAGTGACTTTTGCCCCCATTTGACAACCTTTCTTGGCTCCCGTTGTGAAGTGCAGTCACTGCCATTGTTAAGTGAGCAACCCGTCTGCTACTAAGTGAATGTGTCTCCCCCATCGACTTTGCCGGTCAGAAGGTCGCCAAGGGGGAATTACGTGACCTTGGGAGACAGAAATGGTCATAAATATGAACCAGTTGGCAAGTATCCGAATTTGGATCACGGCATCGTGAGGATGCAGTAAGAGTCATGCGGGTGTGAAAAACAGGTCAATTTTTCCGCGCCGTTGTAACTTTTGAACTGTCACTAAATGAACTGTTGTATGTTGAGGACTAGGAGCTTTTCCAGTTCATGCAATGCCTCAGGTGAGGGCCACACAAAAGGTAAAACAATGAGGTATGTTAGAACACAGAATGTTAACCATCTCCAACAACCTGGACGAATGAATCGCGTGCCTCTACATCAGAAGGTGCTGTAGAAATGGATATTTCAAAGGTGCCTTTTCAAAAGACATCTGGACTGTTTCCACTCCCCACCCCCACCCCCTACCCCATGAGGAGGAGGGGGAAGGAGGAGGAGGAAGAGGAGGAGAAGCAGATGCAGCAGAGGAAGGAGAAAGAGAAAAAGAGAAGGAGGAGAAGGAGAAGAAGAAGAAGAAGAGGAGGAGCAGAAGTAGATGCAGCAGAGGAAGGAGAAGGAGAAGAAGAGGAGGAGGAGGAGGAAGAGGAGGAGGAGCAGAAGCAGAAGAGGAAGGAGAAGGAGAAGAAAAGGAGGAGGAGCAGAACCAGAGGAAGGAGAAGGTGGAGAAGGAGAAGAAGGAGAAAGAAAAGGAGGAGAAGTAGTAGTAGTAGTAGTAGTAGTAGTTTGACTTCTCATCCTCTAAAAGCTTCATCAGTTCTGGCAGAATGATGGGGGCGATGGAAGGATTAGTTCTGGCAAGATGATTGGGTTCAGGGATGGAAAGACTGTGTTTCTTTGCAGGCATCTGGTTGTTAGCACTCTCCCTGGGAGCTCTTGAAACCACTTGGGGGTTTATCTGTGCCCTTGGGGTCACCTGAATCAGAGTGGAAATGGGGTGTGAAAACTTCTTGAAACCGCAGAAAGGATTGTGTTGTAGACAGAAGATAGGTCATATCCCTCCTCCTTTGTTGAGAGAGGTTTATCCAACATCTTCTTAAACACTTCCAATATTGGGAGCATTCAAAATTTCTGGAAGCAATTTCTGTTCCACTGATTAATTGTTCTCACTGTCAGGAAGTTTCTCTTCAGTTCTAAGTTGCTTCTTTCCTTGATTAGTTTCCACTTATTGCTTCTTGTTCTACCCTCAGGTGCCTTGGAGAATAGTTTGACTCCCTCTTCTTTGTGGCAACCCCTGAGATATTGGAACACTGCTATCATGTCTCCCCTAGTCCTTCTTTTCATTAAACTAGACATACCCAGTTCCTGCAACCGTTCTTCATATGTTTTAGTCTCCAGTCCCCTAATCCTCTTTGTTGCTCTTCTCTGCACTCTTTCTAGAGTCTCCACATCTTTTTTACATCGTGGCGACCAAAACATTTGTTCAACTTTAACAAAGATGGACACTTTTTATTCCTCTTTCAAACTAATGGTCCCCTCAATTGGATTTAATGGGGATTTAATGGGAAACGGACATAAAGGTAAGCTTAGATTGGTGAGAGTTTCACTAACACAATATTCGATTTAGTGTGAATTGCAAATGGGTACCAGGCGGCATTTAACGCAACCCCAACGATAGTGAATGCAAAGCAAGCATGTGTGAAATTGAGGCGAGCGCTCAAGGAGTAGTAGCTGAGGTTTTACACACTGCGTGTCTTCATGCGTGCAAAAGAGAAGAAAGGAAAATTCCATCAGAGGACAAAAGTGCAGGTTTTGTTTTGTCTTTTTTTAAAAAGTTTCAACTTGGAGCAAACGTTTGATATAATTAAATGTCACAAAATCCTCACAGCTGAACGAGAGCAAGATGTTGGATGCCTAAAATTTATGGGAGAATTGTTTTCTTTTTAAAATTTGGATGTCTATTAACTATTATATGACTTCATTAACCAGAAATGTATGTTTTACTGTAATGCTTCAATAATTAATATACAATGTGTGTGTGTGTGTGTATCTTATGTTTTAAATTTTTCATTGCCTATTTCTGTCAAGCTGGAATCAATTGCCATTTTTTTCTATGGGAACAGAAATTGAATGGTGTGAATTCAAATCATGCAATCATTTCGTGGGATTCATTAAGTGTGCAAATTGAGGCCTAGCAGTTGTCAGGCCTGGGAGGCATCTTGAGCCTTCGATCTTCAGGCCTGCCACATGCAGTCTGTGAGAAACTGGGAGGGGGGATTATATGGAGTAAGGAGCTATATATAGTCATAATAATATTCCTTTCTCTGAGAGTCAAGGACTTCTTTCCCTGCACCTTGAGGGGTGTGACTGGAAGGCATCACCAGTTTTGGATGGTGCTTGATTGGGCCATGTGACAGAAATGTGTGTGCTGGGCAGGGACTTGAACTTTTGTTTGGGTGGGGAAAACTTGGAAGCTTTCAGATTCAACTTTTCCCAGATGTGCCAATAGGACATCTCTTAATAAAATGGACCTTTGAGGAATTTCTAGCCTCCGAGTCTTCTTTCGTTGGGGGTGTTACTTGGGACCCTGACCCCTGTTATGTTCATTCTTACAAGGAGGGGGAAGAAGGGGAGGAGGAGAGGAGGAGGAGGAGATTATTCCTGAATTCACATATGTTTTGTACATAAGGGAGCTGCACATTTCTTGCAGCCTGCCAAACGTCTCAACTATTCTTACACATTTATATTTAGAGGCAAGGGATGCTTACAGCAGCAAGCTGATGGTGAAACCAACATAATCAGAGGCTGGCCTTAAGTCTGTCCACCCAATTTACATATGTATTTATCCCTGTAGGCAATTCTGTAGAGAGACAATTAAATACCCTGAACCAAAAAGGAGGACCTAGGAGCCTCCTAGGACCAAAAATTGGTCCCCCATGCTCCCCCCCCACCCATGCATATGTGCGTAACCCCCATTCCTGTGCATGTGACACACACACACACACCACGCATGCGGGCACATCTCCTGCATGTGCCCTGCCATCCCCCCCCCTCCGCACAAGCACAGACCCAAAATCAGCTGACTGGCGGGAGGCTTCTTTGCATGCACGGTGGAGCTGAGCTGGGCCAACTGCTCGCCTACCCACACAGGGGGCTCTGTGTACCACCTTTGGCACATGTGCCATCACAGGTATAGGGTTTCCTGCCTAAGCAGGGGGTTGTAGCAGAAGACCTCCAAGGTCGTTTCCAATTCTGTTATTCTATTCTATTCTATTCTATTCTATTCTATTCTGAGGTGGTATTCAGCAGGTTCTGACCAGTTCTGGAGAAGCGGTAGTGGAAATTTTGAGTAGTTCAGAGAACTGATAAATACCACCTCTGGCTGGCCTCGCCCCCATCTATTCTTTGCCTCCCGAGTCCCAGCTGATTGGGAGGGAATGGGGATTTTGCAGTTTCCTTCCCCTGCCACGCCAACCAAGCCACGCCCACCAAGCCATGCCCACAGAACCAGGAGTAAAAAATGTTGAATCCCACCATTGATTCTATTCTATTCTATTCTATTCTATTCTATCTTATTCTTTTCTACACCACTAATTGACGTGATGCAGCAGTTGTGAAAAATAAAAGACTTCAGAATGGAAGAGCTGGATAAACACAGATGGTGTGATACGGATGGCAATTTTTGAATCAGCTGCTTTTCTCTCCAAGAACAGAAGCCGGGCGTGAGGCGCGGCTGCGGAAATAACAAAGAGCATTGTTTTCAGGCAGAGTATGTTATTATTATTATAGCCTGAGGGAAGAAACATAGGAAGTTTAGCCTAATTGGATTGCCTCCCTCTTCCTCAGTTGCCTCTCTTCTACTCACCCATAAATATTTCAATTGGAAAGATTAGGGGAGACATGATAGCAGTGTTCCAATATCTCAGGGGTTGCCACAAAGAAGAGGGAGTCAAGCTATTCTCCAAGGCACCTGAGGGTAGAACAAGAAGCAATGGGTGGAAACTAATCAAGGAGAGAAGCAACTTAGAACTGAGGAGAAACTTCCTGACAGTGAGAACAATTAATCAGTGGAACAGAAGTTGCCTCCAGAAGTTGTGAATGCCCCAACACTGGAAGTCTTTAAGAAGATGTTGGATAGCCATTTGTCTGAAACGATATAGGATTCCTTCCTAGGCAGGGGGTTAGACTAGAAGACCTCTAAGGTCCCTTCCAACTCTGCTATTGTATTGTAAGAACCTGATGTATCTATCCTCAGGAAATGCTTCTAGAAGTAGATTGGGCTGGGAGGGGGTGTTTTTCTTAAGGGAGGGGCACTTTTAAAATAAGCTCTGCTTCTCTTAAGAGAAGGACCAGGGAAGGTGTGATAGAAGTCTTCCAATATTTGAGGGGCTGCCACAGAGAGGAGGGGGGTCAAGCTATTTTTCAAAGCACCCGAAGGCCAGACAAGGAATAATGGATGGAAACCGATCAAGGAGAGATTCAACCTGGAAATGAGGAGGAATTTTCTGACAGTGGGAACAATCAACCAATGGAAAAGAAGTTGCCTTTGGAAGTTGTGGGAGCTTCATCACTGGAAACTTTCAAGAAGAGACTGGACTGTCATCTGTCAGAAGTGGTGTTGGGTCTCCTGTTTGGGTGGGGAGTTGGACTAGATGACCTACAAGTTGCCTTCCAATTCTGTTATATATTATAATACTTCATTTTCTGTACAGAAGGGTACTGTCAAGGTTCCGACTGATGAACCCAACTGAGTCAGCATTCTGAGGTGATCAGGTTACTCAAAGAAGTGTTTTATTCAGTACATCATTTCAGAAAAGAATAACAGAGTTGGAAGGGACCATGGAGGTCTTCTAGTCCAACCCCCTGCTTAGCAGTGGCAGGTTTCAATTTTGTTTACTACTGGTTCGCTTGTTCTCTCTCTATCTCTCTGCTTCTGCACATGCGCATAAGCTTTTGTGCATGCGCAGAAGCGTTTGGGCAGGTGGGCAGAGCCTCCCGCCGCTGCTGCTACCGGTTCGCCTGATCCGGGCCGAACTGGGAGCAACCCACCACTGCTGCTTAGGCAGGAAACCCCACACCACTTCATTTCGCCATGCATGAAAGCAAAACCAGCTCTAACTATTTCCCGCGGTTATAGTATACTTAAAGGATAGATATTCCCTTCTCTCAGTGTCACAGGTCACATTGTCCAATTACTGCAGGTGTTCTGGCATCTTCCTGGCAACTCCTTCCAGTCTCTGGCCAACACCTGTTGAAATGACCTTGCTTCCCACGGGATGTTCTGTTGTTATTGTCTGGTCTGACTTTCCGAGCCTCTTCCTCCCCCACCCCATGTGAAAAACAAAAAAGATGGCTGCGACAGCCGAGAACTGTTTCGAAGTTGATAGGGACAAGAGACGGTGATTCTGTAGACATGGATTTAATCTGAGCTGGAAAAGGATCTATGAAACTCGGGAATTTGCTTACAGAGAGCAAATAGTTGGAAACTGTTTTAAGTCTCCACGGTCTCTGCTTGTTGGGTGATATGATAGCAGTGGTTCAACATCTCACAAAGGAGACGGGGTCAACTTATTCTCCAAAGCACCTGAAGGCAGGACGAGAAGCAATGGGTGGAAACTACCATATTTTTCAGAGTATAAGACACCACCTTTTTCCCGCAAAAAAGAGGGTGAAAATCTGGAGCCAGACGTCGTAATGACACAACGTGCGGTCTCGAAAGTCTGAGACCGCCGTTGATTCTTTTACCTGCTGCACGATCCATATGGACCTAAACCGTCCCGAAGAGACGGTGACAGGGAGACAAATCCTTGCTGGTCTCAGGGACACCGCAAAGTCCCTGATCGACCCAAGGCAAGTTCTCCAACCCGGCGGTAAACAGACCCCCAGGCTGACAAAGTCGGAGACGGCTCCGGAAGAGCATGATTGCCGAAAGAAATTTTTTTAAAAAGATAAATTAGTCCTTTAAGCAAAAGAAAATTTATCTTTATTGGACTGCTTTAGAAAGTTTTTTTTCCTCTTTTTCTATGTAACAACGTTTTGTGGATTGAAGTGATTGGAACGCTTCCCTTTTCTCCTCTTAAGTGAATGAATTGGTTTTTTCTCCTATTCTTTGCTACTTTATTTTTTTGGTTGATTTAAAACTTTTTTTACTTTAATAATCCTCCCTCTTATTGTTTATTAAATTTTATTAAAGACACTTAGAGATTTTTGTTTTCCTTAAATCTGATACGAATAAGAGAAAGTTGAATCTGCCATTCGGAAAAAAGAGGGTGAAAATCTGGGTGCATCTTATTCACAGAATACAGCATTTTTAGCCCCCCCCCCTTTTTTTTTTGCAAAAATGGCCATGCATAGCCTTTAGGAGGCTTCCAGAGTGCTCTTGGCGGCTGGGAAGCGCAAAAATGAGTGGAAAATGGGCCGTTTTTTGCTCTTTTGTGTCCCCCCAGCCCACAGGAGCACTCTATAAGCCTCCTAAAGGGTACACGTGGCCTTTTTGTTTTCCAAAAATTGGGCCCGTTTTCACGAAATACAGGCCATTTTGGGGTGGTCAGCAGAGTGCAAAAACCTTTTTAAAAATTTGCCTCTTCAAAATCTTGCTGCGTTTTATACTCTGGTGTGTCTTATACTCTGAAAAATACGGTAATCACGGAGAGAAGCAACTTAGAACTAAGGAGAAATTTCCTGACAGACCAATTAATCAGTGGAACATCTTGCCTCCAGAAGTTGTGGATGCTCCAACACCGGAGGTTTTTAAGAAGAGATTGGACAACCCTTTGTCTGAAATGGCGCAGGGTTTCCTGCCTGATCAGGGGGTTAGACTAGAAGACCTCCCACTGTCCCTTCCAATTCTGTTATTCTGTTTGTCAAAGAGGATTTCCTAACAGCAAGGGATACGGTGAAGTTTCGGGGAGCAAAAGACAATGCTTTGAGGTTGCATATCTGGAGCAAATAATTTTTGGTTTTGCTGAACAACAAGCAAAGAGAGCATCGAAAGCAATAAGATTTGACATGCCATATGGTTCCGCTGCTTGTAACAGATTAAAAAAAGCAACAACTCCAGAAACGATGAGCAGGCAGCCACCATAAAATACCACATTTAGCGAGCGTATCCTTGCTTTCTTCCCTTGTTTCGCCTGAGTCTACTAAATTTAAGATTCAAATTCATGCCCATCTACGCACTCTCTCTCTCACACACACGCACACATACACATACAGAGGAGAGCGAGAGTTGGGTATAGATATACCCAAACCTTTACTGGACTGGAAAGCATCAGCTTGCTAAATTATAGACAGTGAAACATGGTTTTAATAAATTAGTTGAGGGAAATGGTGCCCGTTATTCAGGGAGGCCTATTCAATACCAAAGGATGTTGTCACGTTAACAACATTGTTCAAGGAACACTGGTGAACATACTTCACTCCATGGGAAGGTTTCACTTAAAAAAAAGATATTGATAAGATCGATTGAGTCCAGAGGTGGGCAACAAAGATGGCGGACAGTCTGAGGAACAAAACATAATCAGGAGAGATTTGAGGAACTGAATATACAGATTAACTGAGTTGGAAGGGACCTTGTAGGACATCTAGTCCAACCCACAACCCAAGCATGGTTCCTGCCAGTTCTAACCTCTTCTATAGAAGAGGTTCCACAAATCTAGTGCCATTTAGAACCGGTTCCAGCTCCCTCCCCCGCCCGTCCGCACATCATCAAGATGAAGAGCGAGAGGAGGAATTCTGGGAGTTGAAGTCCACAAGTCTTAAAGCTATCAAGTTTGAACACCCCTGGGGTTTTTTTCTAAAGGGTTAGGAGTGCAAGGGTCTTGTAAACTGACAGCTTTAAGACTTGCGTGCTTCAATGCCAGAGTTCCTGAGCCAACATTTTGGTTGATAAGCAAGAGCGTTGTTAAGTGAGTTTCACCACCTTTTACAAGTCGGCCACGCCCACCCAGTCACATGACTGCCAAGCCACTCCCACTTGGCCACATGGCTGGCAAGCCACTCCCACCAAGTCACATGGCTGGCAAGCCACTCCCACCTGGTCACATGGCTGGCAAGCCACTCCCACAAAGCAGACCACACCTACAGAAGAGGTTCTAAAATATTTTGAAACCCACCACTGATGAGAAGTGAAACGTCTTCAAAGAAAAACCCCAGAAAGTCCAGTTGCCTCTTGAAAAAGCACCTTTGGGACACGGGGAATATAGGCTATACACATCACCCTAACACCACCAGTAGGGCTCATTAATTAATTAATTAATTTGATAGACAGACAGACAGACAGACAGACAGACAGACAGACGATAGGAGTGTTTTCTGTCTACACTGGTAGATCTTTTTTTCCCCATCAATTTTCCTCTTGACCTTGGGAGTGGTGTGATGGCCTAGAGATGGAGCTCTCTCGCCTCACGATCAGGAGGCCGTGAGTTTGATCCTAGGTAGAGGCTAGATATTTCTTTCTCTGGGCACAATGAGAGTATATCTGCTGAACAAAACTCTGCATTGGTGACAGGGAGGGCATCCGGCCATTAAAACACTCTGCTAGCTCCATTCACTTGCCCAGATTCCACCCTGCAAGGGATTATGGGGTCGTTAAAAGATGATGATGATGATGATGGTGAATTTTCCTCTTGAGGTTAAATTCCTTCGAGCAGAGAGCATCTCCTACACCCAGGAGCTGCTTCTCCAATGCATCGTAAGTCAAGAACCCAAAGGGTCTACTCACCGCCACCAGAATCTGCAGGGCGCTGTGCATGACTTCGATGTAACGGTACTCCAACGCGCAACCGATGACCGAGACGTACGAATGGCTGTCCAGACCTTTGATGCTGATCATGGGTGTCTCCTTCCTTACGCAACCTGGCCCGTTCTCACTCCACCACGACTGGTGTTGGGAGATGTTAAACGTCAAAAGTTCACTGTCCTGAGAAGGGGAAAGTGAAAATTCCAATCAATCATGCCTTTTTCAACTAGAGCTGGAGATTTCGCACGTTGTCCGGGCTTTTCTTGCACAATGCAAAGCGATCTGTATATAGAGACACCAAATGGGTTCGTTCATTGGGCTGAGACATTTTAAAACCCCTGTTTGTTGAATGATATCAATGACTGGGGTCACTTGGGTGTGGAAGTTACACACAAGGCCAGTGTAGTACATTCAACTAGAAATCAAATAAACCGTGTGAGAGTTAGGGTGATGTGTAAAGTCTAAATTTCCCATTCTGTCTGGGAAATTTCGGAAAACTGAAGTCATTATTTAGGTGGGACTAGAACTCACCGTCTCCTGGTGATTGGCCCTAAGTCACCCAGCCGGCTTTCATGCCTAAAGTGGTATTAGAACTCAATGTCTCCTGGTGATTGGCCCTAAGTCACCCATCCGGCTTTCATGCCTAGAGTGGGACTAGAACTCACTGTCTCCTGGTGATTGGCCCAAAGTCACCCAGCCGGCTTTCATGCCTAAATTGGGATTAGAACTCACTGCCTCCTGGTGATTGGCCCTAAGTCACCCATCCGGCTTTCATGCCTAGAGTGGGACTAGAACTCACCGTCTCCTGGTGATTGGCCCTAAGTCACCCAGCCGGCTTTCATGCCTAAATTGGGATTAGAACTCACTGCCTCCTGGTGATTGGCCCTAAGTCACCCATCCGGCTTTCATGCCTAGAGTGGGACTAGAACTCACTGTCTCCTGGTGATTGGCACAAAGTCACCCATCCGGCTTTCATGCCTAGAGTGGGACTAGAACTCACTGTCTCCTGGTGATTGGCACAAAGCAGTGGCGGGATTCAAAAAAATTTACTACCGGTTCTGTGGGCATGGCTTGGTGAACATGGTGTGGCTTGGTGGGCATGGCAGGGGAAGGATACTGCAAAATCCCCATTTCCTCCTGATCAGCTGGGACTCGGGAGGCAAAGAATAGATGGGGGCGGGGCCAATCAGAGGTGGTATTTACCAATTCTCCGAATTACTCAAAAGTTTCTGCTATTGGTTCTCCAGAACTGGCCAGAAACTGCTGAATACCACCTCTGGCCCAAAGACACCCAGCTGCCTTTCATGCCTACATTGGGATTAGAACTCACTTTCTCCTGGTGATTGGGCCAAAGCCACGCCCACGAAGCCACGCCCACAGAACCGGTAGTAAAGAAATTTGAATCCCACCACTGAGAGAGAGAGAGAGAGAGAGAGAGAGAGAGAGAGAGAGACAGACAGACAGACAGACAGACAGACAGACAGAATTCCTATTAGATTTTATTTCTTAATTTTCCTTGTGGTTGGACCATATGTTATAAATAGCATTTTTGTTTACTTGAACAAGCCATATTTGGTTAAGATGACACAACATGCTAAATCCATAAATTATTATTCACAAACCACGAAGACCAGGTTTACACATAACCCCAAGCACAAACCCAAACCACCACAGTATGATTGGGTAAACATTTACAGCAATAAGACAAAATTAGCCCCATCTGCCCTATTAAAATTAGCCTGCCTGTGTGCTAAGTTAGGATGACAAAGAAAAGGATTGTGTTTCTGTATTTACCTCCTGAAACTGGCTTTGTATGCACAGGAAAAGTTGACCTGGGAAAGCATTCACATAGGGCTAGTCTGGATGAGGCCACATTTCTCCTTAAGGAACAATCTGGGGATGCTCCTGGATCAGCCATTAATGCTGGACAAAGACATAACATCCATTGCAGGTAGGAGAACATCTTTGTCAGCTTGAGCCAACAGTGCCAGTGGAACAGCCAAGGACACACTAGACTAGATTAGATTAGATAAGAGAAGAACAGAAATTGGAAGGGACCTTGGAGGTCTTCTAGTCCAACCTCCTGCCCAGGCAGGAAACCCTATACAGTTTCAGACAAATGGCTATCCAGCATCTTCTTAAAGACTTCCAGTGTTGGGGCATTCACAACTTCTGGAGGCAACTTCTGTTCCACTGATTAATTGTTCTAACTGTCAGGAAGTTTCTCCTCAGTTCTAAGTTGCTTCTCTCCTTGATTAGTTTCCACCCATTGCTTCTTGTTCTGTCCCCAGGTGCCTTGGAGAATAGCTTGACTCCCTCTTCTTTGTGGCAACCCCTGAGATATTGGAACAATGCTATCATGTCTCCCCTAGTCCTTCTTTCTCTTAAGCTAAACATACCCAGTTCCTGCAACCGTTCTTCATATGTTTTAGCCGCCAGTCCCCTAGTCCTCTTTGTTGCTCTTCTTTGCACTCTTTCTAGAGTCTCCACATCTTTTCTACATCCTGGCGACCAAAACTGAATGTAAATCTGAATGAGAGCAGCTACTCAATCCACATTCAATTTTAATCCATGACAATAGGAGATTTTATTTTATTTTTATTTATTGTATGTATTTATATCCTGCCTTGATTATGCCTAAAATCCCTTCCTCCTATTTTCCAGACAAAAGCCCTGTGAGGCGAATTGGTATGAGAGCTAGTTGGATAATGAAACCTCTGCAGGAAAACCAACAAGCTCAGAGAGCAGCAAGGACTCTACACTCCTCCTCTCCATAGCACTCACCCCCTGCTAGTACTGATGATGTTACCTAGTTTGGTAAAGAAATATCTGTAAGAAAGCAATCAATTCAGAGAGTACCACAGTCGTCCTCCTCCTCCATTGTAGCACTGATGGTGTTACCTAGTTGGGTAATGAAACGTCTGCAAGCAAACAACCAAGCTCAGAAGGCAATAGGGACACTACAGTTCAATCCCAAACTACAAATATTAGCCTCCTTTGAGTTCAAGATATGCAAAGGCCAGTGAAAAGGCAGTAAAAAGTGGCAAGTGGTCTAGAATGGAATATTTGTCAAAAGAAGAAGAAATGGCTCTATTGAAGATCGTGTTTTCTGACGGTTCTGTTGCATGGGAGAGAGTTAGGAGAAATTTGGCTGTAAGTTGAATGCGGTCATCATGCAGAAAGAATGAGAATGGAATCACAAAGCCAGCATTTGAGAAAACAGCAAATGTGTAAAGAGGAAAGTAACTAAGTGTGACCAGACAAGAGGGCATTGGTAAGAATCCCCAAAAGAGAGAGGTGAGAACTTCAAAAAAATAAATGAAATTGTTTTTAGGGATATGATATAGCAAAACAATGGGGATTGGCCCAAAGTCACCCAGCCAGCTTTCATGCCTTAAGGTGGAACTAGAACTCACTTTCTCCTGGATATTGGCCCAAAGTCACCCAGCTGGCTTTCCGAGCTAAGGGAGCACTCGAGCTCATCGTCCCCTGCTTTTTAGCCTTAACCACCAGACCAAACTGGCTCCAACATATGGACGCTCTTCAATGGAAAACGTGCCAGCCTGCTCCCTTTCGCATAGCCACGTTGCCGATAATAGGCTCAAGGGAATCTAAGAAACAACGACCAAGCCCGTCCATCTGCAGACTGAACAAGCCCAACCTTAAAACCCGTGAAAGGATTATACATCTGATTAATGCATCTGATTATTTTCCTGCCTAACACGTACACAGTGAGGGTTACTCCAGGCGAGGCGTCCCCCTTTGGGGAATTGCAATGCAAATATTTCTCCTTTTGCAGGGCCAGACGGAAGGGGCCGCGAGGCAGATGGGCTTCCATGCTCAATAGCATCCCTTCATTATCAAAGAAAGCCATGGTAATCCTGTCCCTTCAGATGGATTCAGCCTGGGGAGGCCGGATCTGAGAAGAGCTTGAAGGCAGAATAGTTTTGCATGTTTTAAGAGGTGAAAATGTATGATTAACCAGGAGGAAGAGAAAGAGTCTTTATATTTCTAAATCTTTTGGCTCTAGGTTTTGAGCAGCCATGCCTCACTGAGCTATCAAGAAAATTGCAGGTATTAATAACAAGGTTGGAAGGGATCTTGGAGGTCTTCTAGTCCAACCCTCTGCTCAAGCAGGAGACCCTATACCAGGGAGGGCAAACCTTTTAGACACTGAGTGCCCAAACTGCGCGTGTGCATGCCCAAACTGAAAGGTGCGTGCGCATGCACAAAGACATGCATGCATGGGCACGTAGGCATATGCATGCGCAGATACATGGACACACAAATGCGTAGACAAGCGCACATGCACAGCAAAGACCCAAAGACCAGCTGGCCGGCGGGAGGCCAGGCATCCCAACACCGGCAGCGGAGCAAGAAGTAAGATCTTTTTCTTTTGTTCCCTTCTTGGCAGGGAAACAGAATCTCACGAAAGAAATGCCACAGAGAGCTGACCTGGGGGCGACAACACGCGTGCCACCTCTGGCACATGTGCTATAGGTTTCCCATCACGGCCGTATACCCTGAACTTTTTCAGACCAAAATGGTAGGATGCTGCTGCCAATGAATGGAATGGAATGGAGTGGAGTGGAGTGGAGTGGAGTGGAGTGGAGTGGAGTGGAGTAGAGTAGAGTAGAGTAGAATTCTTTATTGGCCAAGTGTGACTGGACACATAAGTAATTGGTCTTTGGTGCATATGCTCTCAGTGTACATAAAAGAAAAGATACATTCGTCACAGATCATTAAGGTACAACACTTAATGATAGTCATAGGGTACAAATAAGCACTCAAATCATACTAGGAAACAATCAATATAAATGGTAAGGGTACAAGCAACAAAGTTATAGTCATATAGTCATAAGTGGGGGGAGATGAGTGATAGGAACAATGAGAAGATTAATAGTAATAGTAATGCAGACTTAGTAAATAGTTTGACAGTGGTGAGGGAATTAGTTGTTTAGCAGAGTGATGGCATTCGGGGAAAAACTATCCTTGTGTCTAGTTGTTCTGGTGTGCAGTGCCCTATAGCGTCGTTTTGAGGGTAGGAGTTGAAACAATTTATGTCCAGGATGTGAAGGGTCTGTAAATATTTTCACAGCCCTCTTTTTGACTTCTGCAATGTACAGGTCCTCTATGATCACTATTTATTAAATTTATATGCTGCCCTATCTCGCTCTCCGAAGCAATGCAGGTGGTCCTTGACGTACGGCCATAATTCAGCCCAAAATTTCTGTTGCTAAGTGAGATAGTTGTTGAGTGAGCTTTGCCTCCTTTTACGAGCTTCCTTGGCATGGTTGTTATGTGAATCACTGCGGTTGTTAAGTGGGTAAAATGGTTCTGATCTCCCCACTGACTTTGCTTGTCAGAAGATCAGAAAAGGGCACTACATGACCCAGGGATACGGCAATTGTCATAAGTACGTGCCAGTTGCCAAGGCATCCAAATTTTGATCACATGACCCCAGGGATGCTACAATGGTCCTAGGTGTGAAAAATGGTCACAAGTCACTTTTTTTTCAGTGCCTTCGAGACTTTGAATGGTCACTAAACCAATGGTTGCCTATACAGGACTTCTAGCACTGATGATGTTGCCCAGTTGGGTAATGAAACGTCTGCAACTTCAGGGTGATTATCTGAGTTTCGGATGGTTCCTAGGTTTTAGCAGATCACGGAGGGGTTGCAACAGGTAAAGAAAGGGTTCAAGAAGGCTACAGTGGAGTACTCCAACCTTTGTGGCTTTGCGGACTGATGGAGAAGGAGAGAGGGGAATGGTTCTGTGCAAGCTGGCGGTATTGTGGTCTGCCGGCGGCCTGTGGAGCTGGTAGCAGAGTCGGACAATGAGGAGGTTGGGGAGGAACATGGGCCGGTCTTGGAGAAGGCTCGGACGAGGGGTCTGCATCGGAGGCAGAGAGGGGGCCCAGGCCATCTGGTACTTATGTGCTGCCTCCAGAGTCTGACATCAGTGAGGCAGAAGAACAGTGGGAGCCTGTTCCCAGTGTGCGCATGCACAGAGCTTCCAAAAGACAAGAACAGTTAAGACAAAAAGGGCGACTTGGGAGTAAGGCTTGGAGATGATAGGCCCCCTTCCATAAGACATAAAAGAGGAGCAAACTGGACGTTGCAGGAAGCAATTAGTTCATCTAGTCGGTTCAAACTATGAGAAATCCTGTTCGACTCTGCCCTACATTTGCAAAACTAATGGACAATTAGGTCTCTGGCAGCGTTTCAAGGGAGATAAAGGTGGGCGCTTATCAACATTACCCTGAAAGACTGTGTCAACTCGAGCAGGCGTCTGTCGGAATCTTCACAGAATGTTTGTGAGTCATTACGGGCTGTGAATGACCATAATTCACAGCGATCTAAATAAAAGAGAGTTTTTGGGACTACGTTTGTGATTTATGCATTCTCAAGAAGCCTAGATCAAAACATGCATACCCCGGTGCAGCTGCATTTGTGGAAGCAGCAGGCATGCATGCATGCCACTCACACAAGTAGAGCATGCGCGCATTCACTGGTCCACTGCTTGAGAGAGTGGGGATACCTACATGCTCGCCCACCACGTCCGTGGCCCGAACAGTTTACAACCCATAGTGGGGCACATCCCAGGCGCTGTGGGTCCCCTGGACTGGAGGGGTTTTGAAAGAGAGGAAAGTCAGTGGCTGAGTGACAGGTGTCTAACTTCAATACAATACAATAGTAGAGTTGGAAGGGACCTTGGAGGTCTTCTAGTCCAACCCCCTGCCTAGGCAGGAAACCTATACCGTTTCAGGCAAATGGCTATCCAACATCTTCTTAAAGACTTCCAGTGTTGGGGCATTCACAACTTCTGGAGGCAACTTCTGTTCCACTGATTCATTGTTCTAACTGTCAGGAAGTTTCTCCTCAGTTCTAAGTTGCTTCTCTCCTTGATTAGTTTCCACCCATTGCTTCTTGTTCTACCCTCAGGTGCCTTGGAGAATAGTTTGACTCCCTCTTCTTTGTGGCAACCCCTGAGATATTGGAACACTGCTATCATGTCTCCCCTAGTCCTTCTTTCTATTAAACTAGACGTACCCAGTTCCTGCAACCGTTCTTCATATGTTTTAGCCTCCAGTCCCCTAATCCTCTTTCTTGCTCTTCTCTGCACTCTTTCTAGAGTCTCCACATCTTTTTTACATTGTGGCGACCAGAACTGAATGCAGTATTCCAAGTGTGGCCTTACCAAGGCATTATAAAGCGGCATCCACACTTCACGTGATCTTGATTCTATCCCTCTGTTGATGCAGCCTAGGACTGCGTTGGCTTTTTTGGCAGCTGCTGCACACGGCTGGCTCATATTTAAATGGTTGTCCACTAGGACTCCAAGATCCCTTTCACAGTTACTACTACTGAGCAAGGTATCACCTATACTGCACCTGTGCATTCCATTTTTGTTGCCTAAATGTAGAACCTTACTCTTTTCACCATTGAATTTCATTTTATTAGATAGTGCCCAATGTTCAAGTTTGTCAAGATCCTTCTGTATCTTAAGCCTATCTTCTGGAGTGTTGGCTATTCCTGCCAGCTTGGTGTCATCTGCAAATTTGATGAGTTCCCCATTTATTCCCTCATCCAAATCATTCAGAAACAGGAATATGTCATACAAAGAAATAAGGTAAGGCCTCGCCTGTGAGTTTGGTCCTATAAAAGCAGCCAACCAGGAGCCCTGGTGGTGCCTTGGTTAGACTGCAGTACAGATGGTCCTCGACTTACAACGATTCATTTAGTGACTGTTCAAACGTAGAACAGCGCTGAAATAAGTGATTTTATGATCAATTTTCACACTTACGACCTTTGTAACATCCCCATGATCAAAATTCGGACGCTTGGCAACAGGTTCATACTTATAACCGTTCATGCAATCGATTGCCTTTGGCAACCTTTTGACAAGCAAAATGAAGAGGGAAGCCAGGTTCACTTAACAACTGGGGCAAAAAAAAAGCCATAAAAATGGGGCAAAACTCACTTAACAAATGCCTTGCTTAACAAGAGACATTTTTGACAATCGGGGTCGTAAATCTGTATTGCAGGCAAACTCTGCCCACAGTCAGGAGTTCGATCCTGATGGGCTCCAGATTGACTCAGCCTTTTGTCTTTCCGAGGTCGGTAAAATGAGGAACCACGTTGCTGGGGGCAATATGAAAATTATGCTTACGTTGTAAACCACCCAGAGATAACGTAAAGTGCTATGGGGCGGTATATAATCCTAAGAGCTGTTGCTATTATACTAATCCTGTTGTTGTTTTTTAAGGAGAATGGTAGCCAGATATGTTTCAGGAAGGGGGAGGGAATGAATTATATCCCCCCCCCGTTGGAGTCCGCAGAGAGAGCCGCTGATCCTCATTTGCTGCCTCTCTCATCCATAATTCCACCTCTTTTCAACTGGGTCCCGGTGTCCAGATGGGATCACGGACACAATCTGGAGCTAGCAGTAGTAGAAGCCATAGTAATGAGCATCCCCAAGGGAGAATTGCATTGCTTTGCAGAAGTCCCATCCTAACACTCAGAACAGGAGGTAAATCAGGGATGTCAAACTGGATTTCTTTGACGGTCAGCATTGTAGTTCTCCGCAGGCTGGCAGGGAGGTGGGGGAGTGGGGAAGGACAGATACCTTCTGCAGCACCCTGCTGGGCAAAATGAGGCAGGGTGTGTGTCCACGTGCACCCCTTTGCGCCACGTTTTTGCCCTCCTGCCTCCTGCAGCACTCTGCCAGGTAAGTGCAGGGCCCGCACGAAGGCTCTGGGAGCGCAACAACCGGGCCCCCTGAAAGTTTTGGAAGTGGACAAACATTTAAATATGAGCCAGCGGTGTGCAGCAGCTTCCAAAAAAGCCAACACAGTTCTAGGATACATAAATAGAGGAATAGAATCAAGATCACGTGAAGTGTTAATACCACCTTATAAGCCTTGGTAAGGCCACACTTAGAATACTGCATTCAGTTTTGGTCGCCATGATGTAAAAAAGATGTGGAGACTCTAGAAAGAGTGCAGAGAAGAGCAACAAAGATGATCAGGGGACTGGAGGCTAAAACATATGAAGAACGGTTGCAGGAACTGGGTATGTCCAGTTTAATAGAAAGAAGGACTAGGGGAGACATGATAGCAGTCTTCCAATATCTCAGGGGTTGCCACAAAGAAGAGGGAGTCAAACTATTCTCCAAGGCACCTGAGGGTAGAACAAGAAGCAAAGGGTGGAAACTAATCAAGGAGAGAAGCAACTTAGAACTGAGGAGAAATTTCCTGACACTTAGAACAATTATTCCGTGGAACAGAAGTTGCCTCCAGAAGTTGTAAATGCCCCAACACTGGAAGTCTTTAAGAAGATGTTGGATAGCCATTTGTCTGAAACGGTATAGGGTTTCCTGCCTAGGCAGGGGGTTGGACTAGAAGACCTCCAAGGTCCCTTCCAACTCTGCTATTGTATTGTAAGTCCAGAAATGGGCCCGTTTCTGGTCTGCCAAGGGCCTCTGGAACCTGGGGGAGGTTGTGGTGCAGGAGGCCTAGTAGGCCACGGCCTCCAGAGCCCAGGGGAGATCGTTTTCACCCTCTTGGAGGCTTGCAGAAAGCCTCCGGAGCCTGAGGAGGGCAAAAAATGGGCCTCCTGGAAGTTCCAGAAGTTAGAAACGGGCTGTTTTTGCTCTCCCAGAGGCTTGAGGATAGCATCTGGAGCCTGGTGAGGACGCAAAACGGACCTCTGGAACAGTAGTGGGTTGCAGGCGGTACGCCCCAGTACGGGCATACCGGAGCCTGCCCGGAGCACCGGATATCGTTCCAGTACGGTGCTCTGGAGGGCCCACCTGCACGCCCGAGATCCTTACCTGTCTTTTAAGTCTTCGGCGCTTCCACGCACACTCATGGCACGTACAGTACCTGCGCGATGCTCCGCTGAGCAGCTGGAGCATTGCAGAGGCTCACGGAGGCGCTAAGATGCATGCGTGCGCTGCACGCATCCATTTGGACGCCGCCGGGCCCGTTCCAACCATACCAGTTGGAATGGGATCCGGAACCCACCACTGCTCTGGAAGTTCCGTCCTCCGGAGGGTCTTCAGAACCCAGGGGAAACTGTGGTGCAGGAGGCCGAATAGGCCACACCCACCATGGCCACGCCCAACCAGCAACGGGGCAGAGAGCCAGTTGCTAAAAACTTTGACTCCCACCCCTGCCTACAATCATAGATTTTTTTCCCCAAATTTATTTATTTATTTTCTTAATGCAACAACTTTACCCCTATTACAGAAACGAAGTGTTCCCTTTTACGTCCTCTCATTTATGCAATCCATTTTACCTCATAACTTGAAACTTTTCACTTTCAGCCAAATTCTTTTCTTCCATTATTTTCCATTTTTTTATACTCATTTTTTCTTAGTACATAAACCATATTTTCTTTCTTTTTTCTTCAATTTTATTAACAAACATGCAAAATACACACACACAAAACTTAGACGTACACCACATTTACACAATGCAACACGAACAGGAGCTTCCTGTTCTTTCTAACAGCAATTATCAATCGATACCGCTCACCTTATATTATTTCCCCTTCTATTGTATTTCATTTGGATTTCACCATTCTTAACACTCTTATTTTACTCATAACTATTATTTTTAAGTTTTGTTATAGTCCTTCATTGATTCTTATTTCCTTCCTCCATCCATCTATACCATATTTTCAACTGCCCCTTCAGAAATTGCACCAAATTATCGTTTCCTATTTCTCTACGGGTCTATTTTACTATAAACAATATATATCCTCTAGTTACGTTTTGACAGAGAGAGCATTTCTTTCCATTTTTTTCTACAATTAACAATGTACAATACTTTCTCTATTTCTCAATTAGTTGCATAACAATACCAATCCTACTACTATTCCCTTTAATCTACTAATTCAACTCCTTTTTCCCCTTCTTCCTCTTTTATCCCTTTTCTCTTGGGCTCTCAAGAATTCCACTTTTAATCATTTTTCTTCTCCTTTCTCCTAACTTCTTCTTTTTCTTTTTCCTGTTTTAATGGGCCTACAACAGCTGTCGATTCCGGGCGGTACCGCCATATACCGGTGGTAGCCGGGAGCAGCGGCCAGTGGTACGGTGGCTCGTTCGGCCCACTTCCCCACCCGTGTTCGTTACCGGGCCAATTGCGTATGTGTGTACAGTGTGCCGTGCCTGCACGACCTGCGCCGAGCAGCTGGGTGTCGCAGGGTGGTCCCTCGGCCCCATGTGCAGCTTAGCGGTTGCGATGGGATCCAGAACCCACCATTGGCCTACAATCATAGATTTGAGGAGGCTGGTTGAAGCTTAGGTTGATTCTTGCAACCAAGAAGTAGATGAAAACTTGGATGCAGCTCTTCCGAGGATGCCATGATAGGGTTTCTCTCCACATCCTGAGCTCGTGAGAGGAGAATTTCATTTCTCTCCCGCCTCCTCCCCCTCCTGTTCTGTTGGAAGCATCACCTGTTTGCGCAGAAAAGGACACCCGTTCCCGCCAGCTAGCAAATCAACAACTCCATCCTTTCTCCCTCACTGCACTTCCTTGCCATTTGTCACTATATGTTAACCTTCGGCTGACAAAGACAGATCAGCCCAGCTAGTTTGCAACAGGGAGGGGAAAAAATTAAACGTGAAACTTAGGAGTAGGGAGGAGGATTTTTCTATATACGCCTTTGCCCTTCCACATTTTGGTCGCCACGGTGTAAAAAAGATGTGGAGACTCTAGAAAGAGTGCAGAGAAGAGCAACAAAGAGGATTAGCGGACTGGAGGCTAAAACATATGAAGAACGGTTGCAGGAACTGGGTATGTCTAGTTTAATGAAAAGAAGGACTAGGGGAGACATGATAGCAGTGTTCCAATATCTCAGGGGCTGCCACAAAGAAGAGGGAGTCAAGCTATTCTCCAAAGCACCTGAGTGTAGGAGAAGAAGCAATGGGTGGAAACTAATCAAGGAGAGAAGCAACTTAGAACTGAGAAGAAAGTTTCTGAGAATGAGAACAATTAATCAGTGGAACAGTTTGCCTCCAGAAGTTGTGAATGCCCCAACACTGGAAGTCTTTAAGAAGATGTTGGATAGCCATTTGTCTGAAACGGTAGCAATGGGTGGAAAATAATTAAGGAGAGAAGCAACCTAGAACTAAGGAGAAATTTCCTGACAGTTAGAACAATTAATCAGTGGAATAACTTGCGTCCAGAAGTTGTAAATGCTCCAACATCTCCAAGTGATTGGACAACTACTTGTCTGAAACGGTGTAGGGTTTTCTGCCTAAGCAGGGGGTTGGACTAGAAGACCTCCAAGGTCCCTTCCAACACTGTTATTCTATTTTATTTAGAGGCCAGAATACGTATCCCTTCAGCCTTGACACAGATGGTGTACCAGCTGCCTGATTTAGAACAAGATCCAGCAAAGAAGATGACCCATGATCCTCCTTCTGGATTCCAAGATGTTCTTTATTGAGATCTTGGCCCTAATTCCTTGCATAAATTCTGCTTATTTTGGAAGGCTTCCATTTGAGAAGGGAGACATTTGTAAAAAATGTGATTTTCTATCCTCTCTAACGTCAGTGAGCACAAAGGACCTTGTGAATTGGAGAAGTCCTGATTTATGTCCAAATAGTCCTGGATTATCGAAAAACACTTGAACCCCCAAATTTATGTTGCTAAGAGAAACAGTTGCTAGCTTAGCTTTGCCCCGTTTTATGACCTTCCTTGCCACCGTTGGTAAATGAATCACCGCAATTGTCAAGTTCGTAACACGGTTGTTAAGTGAATCTGTCTTCCCCGTTGACTTTGCTTGTGAAAAGATTGCAAAAGGTGATTACATGACACACACACACACACACACACACACACACACACACACACAGAGAGGACACTGCAACCGTCATAAATACGAGTCAGTTGCCAAGCTTCTGAATGTTGATCATTTGACTATGGTGAGGCTGCAACAATCATTGTCATTGTAACTTCAAACAGTCATTAAGGAAGTGGTTGCAAGTAGAGGACTACCTGTACCTCTTGGGAATCAACTTTAAGTCCGCAACAAATGCCAAAATACTCAACATTCTTTCCAACATCCCATCCAAATCTTAACATCATTTCATTGTGATAGAATAGGCATATTGAAAATGAGGAGAAGGCCAAGGCACATGAGGCAGACCCAGGAGACAATGGAAAGACAACATCAAAGTCACACCAATAATATCAGTTAACAATAGTTGAGGCCACCAGAAGAACCAGTGCTTTGTACCTCCCTTGACAGATGAAGAAAGGAGAAGAGAGAAGGAGAGAGAAGAGAGGAGGAAGGAAGATGGAGATAGAGGGGAGTAGGAGGAGGATGGGGAGGGGGAGAGTACTCCACTTCTCTGCTCACAATAGAATCCCTTACGCCACCAGGCTTGAAATTTTGGGCTTGGACAACCTGGAACTACGCCGCTTATGGTCTGACCACAGCGTAGTACACAAAATTATCTGCTACAACATCCTACCTGTCAACAACTACTTCAGCTTCAACCTCAGTAACACATGGGCAAACAATAGATACAAACTCAAGGTAAACCGCTCCAAACTTGAGTGCAGAAAATACGACTTCAGCAACAGAGTGGTCAATGCCTGGAATGCTCTACCTGACTCCGTCGTTACAGCCTCTAATCCTCACAGCTTCAACCTCAAACTGTCTACCGTGGACCTCACCCTAGTCCTAAGAGGTCCGTAAAGGGGGCGTGCATAAGTGCACCAGCGTGCCTGCCGTCCCTGTCCTACTGTCCCCATTTATTTGTGTCCATTTCTTTCGTTATGTATATGTTTATACCTGCTATCTTGGATGTGTTTGACAAGCTAAATAAATAAATAAAATAAATAAAGAAGAGGAGGAGGAGGCGGAGGAAGAAAAGAAGAAGAAAAGAAGAAGAAGGAGAGGAGGAGGAGAAGGAGAGAAGGGAGAGGAGAAGGAGAAGAAAAGAAGAAGAGGAAGAGGAAGAGGAGGAGGAGGAGGAGGAAGAAGAAGCATCCGCAGTTCTAAGCTCCATGAAACAGAATGAAATCCCATCAAAACTGTGGACGCCATAGATTTATTTTATTGAATATTTCCACCGCCCAGGAAATCCTGAATTCTAGCATTCCAGGGCGCCAGAGAGGAAGAATAGCTATTTTTTCCGGGAGTAATCTGATACTATCAGTAAACTGCAATTCTCACAATCCTTTGGGAGAAACCAACTACAACAAGGACATCAGCATTGCGAAGATTTGTTTTCAGTCTGGATCAACTCCCAGCATGTAAGGTTCATATTGTCCAAATTGAGTTGCAACTGTCACTGAACTCAACTCCCTCTCCCTCTCTCCCTCTCCCTCTCTCCCCCTCCCTCTCTCCCCCTCCCTCCCTCTCCCTCTCCCTCTCTCTGTAACTGAATATTTCCTTTGTTTTTCCTAAGCTGGTTACAAGGACATTTCTTGATCTCCAAAACGGCTCTTACATCCTTTACTTAAATCTAACTTTGAAAAAACTTAAATGCAACCAGAGGTATATTCTGGGGAAAAAATACCACGTTTTAAGTCAAACAGACATTAGGGAGAAAATGTACTTCTAGCTCAGGGATCGGCAACCTTAAACACTCAAAGAACCACCAAGATCCTAAACGGAAGCCCCCTGTTCAATTCTGGAGCTGACGGAAGTCTGGTTCCCCCACCATAAAGTCTCCTCCTAGCTCAGCGTCCTTTTTCCTCTACCTGTCCTAAACGAAAGCCCTATCAATTGTGGAGCCGACTGGTGACGGAGCTGCAGCAGAGGGATGGAAGGGCCACATGCGGCTCCAGAGCCGCAGGTTGCTAACCCCTGTTCTAGCTACTCACATCTGACCCACATCAAATGACTCTGCAGAAGGACAGGAATTACACACAAACATTTGCCCCCAGGAAGAATTGCTGGACAGCAGTATAGGCAGTCCTCGACTTACGACCACAATTGAGCCCAAAATTTCTGTTGCTAAGCAAGACAGTTGTTAAATGACTATTGCCCCATTTTACGACCTTTCTTGCCACCATTGTTAAATGAATCGCTTCAGTTGGTTAGTAACACGGTCGTTAAGTGAATTTGGTTTCCCGATTGACTTTGCTTGTTAGTAGGTCGCAAAAGGGGATCACGTGACACTGGGACACCGCAACTGTCATAACTATGAGTCAGTTGGCCAAGTGTTTGAATTTTGATCATGTGTCCATGGGGAGGCTGCAACCGCCGTTAAGTGTGAAAACTGGTCATAAGTCACTTTTTTCAGCTCCGTTGTAATTTTGAATGGTCAGGAAGTACTACAGTACCTGTACATGGTGCCACCTTAGAAGTCTTCCCATATTTTTTAAAAAAATACAGGTAGTCCTCAACTTACGACCACAATTGAACCCATAGTTTCTGTTACTAAGGAAGATAGTTGCTAAGTTAGTTTTGCCCCCTTTTTATCACCTTTCTTGCCATGGTTGTTAAGTTAATGAAGTGAACCAGGCTTGCACACTGAGGTCGCAAAAACGTCACAAAAAGGAGACTGCATCCATCATAAATACAGTACAGACGAGCTGTCCAGCATCCACATGTTGATCAGAGGACCACGGGGATGTTGCAACGGTATGAAATGTGAAAAATAGTCGCAAGCCATTTTGTTCAGTGCCAGTGTAACTTCAGTCACTAAATTAACGGTTGTAAGTGGAGAACCCCTGTACCTTCAAAGGACTCTACTGTGCATTGAGGTTGGTTGATGTATATCATCATTTTCTCCTCCTCCTCCTCCTTCTTCTCTATATAGCTAACCTTTTTCTCCTCATGTGCTGAAAGTGTGCGTGTGCGTGCTACAGTGTGCATGCATGTGCCCACACCCATAATGCAATGTGCATGCAACACCCGCCACACTCCCCCCACCCCCACGGATGCGCGCGCAAACCCCCCCCCCCCAGCACTCTTGTTTGGGCCTAGCAGGCCTACCTGAAGTCTCCTGAGACCAAAAACAGGATGTGGGAGGTGCCACGCCCACACATGCATGCGCATCGCCTGCATGCACCCTGCCCCCCTTACATGCGCGGCAGAGACCTGAAAATCAGCTGGCCGGCGGGAGGAGCTAAACTGATGGCTTGTGTGCAGCACGCACGCCATAGGTTCGCCATCAGGGTTCTATATATACATACATACATACATACATACATACATACATACATACATACATACATACATACATACATACATACATACATATATATATATATATATATATATATATATATAAATGGCTCTCTCTCTCTCTCTCTCTCTCTGTATGTAGCTTGGTACACAGATTACTTACCCTCTGGAAACAAATACTGTGGGGAGTATTTGTATCAGGAGGCTTCCCTGAAGCTCCAGAGAGTGAAAAACAGCCCTACAGACAAACCGGAAGTCACCATTCCTGAACTTCCGGGTTCCCCATACGGCTGTTTTTCGCCCTCCGTAGCCTTCACGGGCCTTCAGGAGGCTTCCCTGAAGGCTCCTGAGGGCAAAAACCGCCCCTACAAGCAAACCAGAAGTGACTTGTCCAAAGGTCCGTTACCCCCACCCCCGAGCCTTCAGGGAAGCCTCCTGAAGGCTCCGGAGGTCGAAAATCGGCCCTACGAAACCAGAAGTCACCATTCCTGAACTTCTGGGTTCCTCATAGGTCCATTTTTTGCTCTCTGGAGGCTTCAGAGAAGCTCCTAAGGCCTCTGGAGGGCATCCGGGGGGACGGGGAGGCTGTTTTCACCCTCCCCAGACTCCTAAAAAGCCTCTGGAGCCTGGGGAGGGTGAAAAAAAACCACCCCAAAAGTGGGGTGGGTGGGTTTTGTTGGTTGCGTGGCGGGGTGGGTGTCACACACATAGCATAATGGGTATGGCATGACCTCGCACGACACCCACCCCCCTGCGCTCCCCCCGCTTTTGGCACAGGAGCCAAAAAAGGTTCGCCATCACTGGGCTAATATATATATATATAAAGAACTTAGAAATCTTAAGCTTAAAAGACCTGCCCAGGGAAGGAAAAGGTTTTAAGCGGCAGCAGGAATCCTCACAACACCACGTAGCGACACTGGATGGCATTCAAGAAATTAATTTACTCTCCAAACCGTGGAAGGAAGCTTGCAATGACTGATAGCCTTTTCTTTTGGAGAGGCATTAAAGCACTAAATTGGATTCAGTTTATGGAAGAATAATTTAATCCCCTCCTCCGCCCCCCCTTCCCCCCTTTTTCCCTGCTTCTGTTTCCAGGCTGAATCTTCAAAGTGTGATAACCAGCAGATTCTTCGCTCAAAAAAACCCCTTGACCCACACTTGGCTCTCTCTTATCGAATTTGCAGATTGTCAAATTTGGGTAGGTCTAGAGAAAAGAAGGACAAGGGGTTGACATGATAGAAATAGCCATAGCGCTTAGACTTATATAGCGCTTCACGTTGCTTTCCAGCCCTCTCCAAGCGGTTTACAGAGTCAGCCTCTTGCTCCCCCAACCATCTGGGCTCCTCGTTTTAACCACCTCGGAAGGGTGGAAGGATGAGTCAACCTTGAGCCTGGTGGGATTTGAATTGCTAACTTGCAGGCAGCCGGCAGGCAGCAGAAGTAACTTGAAGTACTGCATTCTAACCACTGTGGCTCATGATAGCAGTCCTCCAGTATTTGAAGGGCTGCCACGAAGAATAATATGATATTATTAAATGTTTACATCAATTCGCCTTACCATCAACTCCCAAAAATAATTAAACAATTATTGGCTCTTCTGCTCTCAAAACACCATATTTGTATCTTATCCATCACTTTCTTCTCCCTCCCCTCCGTACCTCCTTTCTTCCCTCTGTCGTCCTTCTCTTCTCTACTTCCCCTTCCTCTCTCCTCCTCCTCTCTCCTCTTTCCACTCCTCCTTTCTCTCCTCCTCTTCACCCCCCCCGCCCTCTCTCCTATCCCTCTCTTCTTCCCTTCCCTTTCTCCTCTACTTCCCACTCTTCATCTCATTTACTGGGTGTATTTCAGCTTCTGAGTGAGCTCCGTTTTATATTGATGGTATTTATAATTCCTTTTCAATGTACATATTTAATTTTAACATATATCTTCCTTCTCCTTTTTTTTAAAGAGAGGAAAAAAGTATATATATATATATAGTAATTGTGTTTTTAAACCTCCCCCCTCCCCCCACCCGCTGGCCTATTTTGGGGGGAGATGTAGACCTGGTTACAATTCCCAGCTATTCTCATCATTCGATTTATATAATTATGCATCCTTACACCGCCCCAAATTTGTGGTTCTGCCTTTAAATCTCAATAAATCTCCCCTCTTTTACAATACAATACAATAGTGGAGTTGGAAGGGACCTTGGAGGTCTTCTAGTCTAACCCCCTGCCTAGGCAGGAAACCCTATACCGTTTCAGACAGATGGCTATCCAACATCTTCTTAAAGACTTCCAGTGTTGGGGCATTCACAACTTCTGGAGGCAAGATGTTTCACTGATTAATTGTTCTAACTGTCAGGAAATTTCTCCTCAGTTCTAAGTTGCTTCTCTCCTTGATTAGTTTCCACCCATTGCTTCTTGTTCTACCCTCAGGTGCCTTGGAAATTGTTCCTGGATGCTCAGCGCCAAACGTCACTCACCTTCGAAAGGCCGCCAACTTCCAAATAAAAGCAGATGATGAAAATATTCCAGGTGACCCAAATGGCTGTCCAGATGGCGTACTGGATGGAAGGATGGGACATGCAAGAAAGGAGAAAAAGGAAGAGAATAAACAATCTTATTGCTTCTCGAAAATGTTTTTTTTTAATCGCTTTTCCCAAACTACCTAAGTACGGGCAGTCCTCGACTTACAACGGTTCATTTAGTGACCATTCAGAGTTACAACAGCACTTATGACCGTTTTTCACCCTTACGGCCGTTGCAGCATCCCCGTGGTCACATGATCAAAATTCGCACCCTGGGCCACTGGCTCGTATTTATGACGTTTGCAGAGTCCTGAAGTCACGTGATCTCCTTTGGCGACCTTCTGACAAGCAACGTCAATACAATACAATACAATACAATACAATGCAATAGTAGAGTTGGAAGGGACCTTGGAGGTCTTCTAGTCCAACCCCCTGCCTAGGCAGGAAACCCTATACCGTTTCAGATAAATGGCTATCCAACATCTTCTTAAAGACTTCCAGTGTTGGGGCATTCACAACTTCTGGAGGCAAGCTGTTCCCTGATTAATTGTTCTCACTGTCAGGAAGTTTCTCCTCAGTTCTAAGTTGCTTCTCTCCTTGATTAGTTTCCACCCATTGCTTCTTGTTCTACCCTCAGGGGCCTTGGAGAATAGTTTGACTCCCTCTTCTTTGTGGCAACCCCTGAGATATTGGAAGACTGCTATCATGTCTCCCCTAGTCCTTTTTTCTATTAAACTAGACGTACCCAGTTCCTGCAACCGTTCTTCATATGTTTTAGTCTCCAGTCCCCTAATCATCTTTAATCAATGTCGATGGAGAAGCCAGATCCACTTAACGACCGTGTTACTAACTTAACAGCTGCAGTGATTCACTTGACAGCCGTGGCAAGAAAGGTCGTAAAATGAGACAAAATTAACTTCACATTCTTGGGGCGTCTTTAGAACAAAACCCACTTCACATTCTTGGGGCATCTTTATCTTCGAACAAGCAAAAACAATGGGCGAAGTCAGTTGCAGTGGCACTTCGCGCGTGAACACGAGCGGCCATCGCTTATGTGGCCCCTGTCTGAACAGGCCAAGGCCCAGTTGTGACCTGCAGCTCAGGGATTGGAGAACCCTGCAGTAGGAAGCCTATATGGAAAATTGTGCTTTCAGACGTCCAAGATTCAAGTTAATGTACCTTTACAATAAGAGCTACATTAGAGGCATGCGGTGGCTCAGCGGCTAAGACATGGAGCTTGTCGATCAGAAAGGTCGGCAGTTTGGCAGTTCGAATCCCTAGCGCCACGTAATGGAGTGAGCTCCCGTTACTTGTCCCAGCTTCTGCCAACCTAGCAGTTCAAAAGCATGTAGAAATGCAAGTAGAAAAATAGGAACCACCTTTGGTGGGAAAGTAACAGCGTTCCGTGCGCCTTTGGCGTTGAGTCATGCCGGCCACATGACCACGGAGACGTTTTCGAACAGCGCTGGCTCTTTGGCTTTGAAACAGAGATGAGCACCGCCCACTAGAGTCGGGAATGACTAGTACTTATGTGCAAGGGGAACCTTTGCCTTTACAATAAAACAAAATTCACTTATTTGGTTATGTTTCGTGTTTGTCCTACGTACAAACACAAGTTAGGGACAAGAGACTGTGATTCTGTAGACATGGATTTAATCTGAGCTGGAAAAGGATCTATGAAACTCGGGAATTTGCTTACAGAGAACGAATAGTTGGAAACTGTTTTAAGTCTCCACGGTCTCTGCTTGTTGGGTGATATGATAGCAGTGGTTCAACATCTCACAAAGGAGACGGGGTCAACTTATTCTCCAAAGCACCTGGAGGCAGGACGAGAAGCAATGGGTGGAAACTACCATATTTTTCGGAGTATAAGACACACCTTTTTCCCTCAAAAAAGAAAATCTGGGTGCATCTTGTACACTGGATACAGTATTTTTGGCCTCCCAAAACACCCCCCCACTCTGAGCGAACAATGGGCCATTTTTTCCTCTTTTTTGCCCCCCCCCCCCAGCCCCCAAGAGCACTCTATAAGCCTCCCAAAGGTTAATCATGTCCTTTTTTTGACAAAAAACGGGCCCGTTTTTGGGAGGTCTGCAGAGTGCAAAAACTTTTTTTTTAATTTGCCTCTTCAAAATCTTGGTGCGCCTTATCCTCCAGTGCATCTTTATACTCTGAAAAATATGGTATTAACCCTGACAACAGCTCTGGCAGGTAACAAGGTGTTTGCTCAAATTGCGAAGTTTGTCTTGTGGCTGTTTGGTATGTAAAGACCCCCAAGGCTCCATTACATAATGCAAAGAACTGATTGATGATTACCACGAATGGCCAACTCCATATAAGAACAATCCCACAGGCAAACACCCTTTAGGCCGGCAATTAAAAGTCCCAGCCCCTGGAATTGCCAACTGCCAAATTGTTTCATTGTTTTTTTCCTCCCCAAAAGACTGCAGAACAAAGTGAAAATGTTGGATTGAAGTGAATTAAGTCCCCTCCGTTGCGAGGGGTAGATCAAAAGCAATGATCTGCTTGTAATCTCCATTGTCCCTGGTCGCATTCAAATGTGTTATGGGAGACACACAAGCTGAAGACTTTGATTGCATGTGTTCTGACCCAGGCTTCCCGAGAGCAGGAAGCAAACTCCTGGTCCCGACAAAAAACCCTTTTATTAATTGACTGTGAATTCTGCTCGTTCACATCCAGCAAAGTCTTTCAAGGGAGGATTTACAGTCACAAACCTTAATTGGCTTGGACAGCTGCCAGGCCGATATCTGCAAAACCTGGTCTCGGAGAGTCACGAACCAATTAAGCGAACTAATGGTCTCCTGCAAACTCCACTCCTCTTTTATTCCCTCTGGGAGGGGCCATTCATCGTCCACCTGTGGCCTTACTCCTGAGTGGACCCCTGTTCTTTAGCTGTTCCCTTCATCTGGCAACTCTGTGCATGCGCACACTGGGAACAGGCTCCAGCTGTTCTTCTGCCCCACGGATCTCTGACTCTGAAGGCAGCTGATAACTGGCATATGGCTCTAGCCCCAGTGGGTTGAAGCGTTACGCCTCAGTACGGGCGTACCGGATCCTGCCCGGAGCACCGGATACCGTTCCGGTATGGTGCTCCAGAAGGCCCACCTGCCCGGCTGCACTCCTTACCGGTGCTTTATGCTGTTGGCGCTTCCGGCACATGCATGGTGCGTACAGTGCCTGTGCGATGCTCTGCGGAGCAGCTGCAGTGTCGTGGAGGCTTGCGTGCGCCGTACGCATGCGTGCGCCGTATACCTGCATGTGGGTAACTGCGGGGCCGTTCCAAACGTGCTGGTTGGAACGGAATCCGGAACCCACCACTGTCTGGCGCCCTCTCTGCCTCTGACTCAGAGCCCTCCGCAGAGCCTTCTCCAGACTCCAGGACTGGCCCATGTTCCTCCCCAACCTCCTCACTGTCCGAATCTGCTGCCAGATTCCACTGGCGGGCAACAACAGCATGTTTGAATTTGTGTAAACAGCAACAGACCAGGTTTAAGACAATCATCTGTTACTATGGGGAAAAAGAGCCCGACCTGCCCTTTTCTGGCAGATTGTGCAAATGTGATTGGAGGTTTTTCAGGATCAACCCCGGGATTAAAAATTGGCCCTGCACTGTTCCAAGCACCAAAGGAAATATTTGCACAGAAGGCGGATGAATAAAAATTAACTTAACTCAACTTAACGACCACCGTTGGGACTAGAATCGCTAAGCAAAACGGTCACTCAGGGTGTTAATATGCCTGATTTGATTACCTTTTTTTTGCCATGTTGTTAAGTGATTCACTGCAGTCGCTAAGTGTAGCGTGTGGATGTTAAACGAATCCACCTTCCCCCCCCCCCGACTTTGCTCGTCGGAAGTCGAATGGGAAAGGTCACAAATAGTGATCACAAAACCCAGGATGCCTGCCGGTGGCCAAATTTTGATCAGATGACTGTGCAAGCGGTCGTAAGTGATCAAAATTCAACTGCCTGGCGACTGGTTGCAGAGTCCCGGGGTCATGTGATCTCCCTTTTGTGACCTTCTGACAAGCAAAATCAATGGGGAAACCAGATTCACTTAACAACTGTGTTACTAACTTAGAAAGTACCATGATTCACGTAACGACTGAGGGAAGAAAGGTCATAAAATGGGGCAAAATTGAGCTAACAACTGTTTCTCATAGCAACAGAAATGTTGGGCTAAATTGTGGTAGTATGTCCAGGACTACCTGGATGTCAGGCCTGGAAGCCATCTTTTACATTGGGCCTTCAGGCCTGCCAAATTTTCTACTGTGGGGAAATGGGAGGAGGGATTATATAGAGTGTGATAGATATAGTCAAAATAACATTCCTTTCTCAGGGAGTCAAGGACATCTTGCCCTGCACCTGGAGTGGCGTGACTGGAAGCTATCACCAGTTTTGGATGGTGCCTGATTGGACCATGGGATGGACATGTGGGTGCTGGGCAGGGACTTGAACCTTTGTTTGGGTGGGAAAAACCTGGAAAATTTCAGATACGGGTTTTCCCAGATGTGTCAATAGGTCGTCTCTAATAAAATAGAACTTTGAGGAACCTCAAGTCTCGGAGTCTTCTTCCGTTGGGGGGGTGTTACTTGGGACCCTAACATTGGACATGCATCTGGACTTACCAAATGTGTGCTCACTGATGTTAGAGAGGATAGAAAATCCTAATTTTTTACAAACGTCTTCCTTCTCAAATGGAAGCCGTCCAAAATAAGCAGAATTTATGCAAGGAATTAGTTCCAAGATCTGAATAAAGAACATCTTGGAATTCAGAAGGAGGACCATGGGACAACTTCTTTGCTGGATCTTGTTCTAAATCAGGCGGCTGGTACACCATCTGTGTCAAGGCTGAAGGGATACGTATTCTCGTCTCTAACATAACATGGGACAAAATTCACTTAACAACAGTCTCGCTTAGCAACAGAAATTTTGGACTCATTTGGGGGGTCGTAAGTCGAGGAGAGCCTGTAATCACTGGTTCGGATGGTCTGTTCCGGCCATTTAGTTCTATGCACCTTCCACAAATTAAGTCCCATTGAAACTACAGGGGCCCCATCATCCCCATCTGGACATCACACGCCAGCCTTACAATCGTTAGCAAACTCACCACCACAATGTAGCGTGGTCTGTACTGGATTGTCCCAAAAAGGCCCAGGATTACCATGATGATGTGGAGGAAATTGGCCAGAATCGGAGCCCATTGGTAGCCCAGGAAATCAAACACTTGTCTCTCTAAAGCAACAAGCTGGAAAAGAAAAGAGAAAGAAGAAGATAAATTGCACATCCACATCGTGTGATATCGACAATTTACAACGCCTCGGTAAGCTGACACTTAGAATACTGTATCCAGTTTTGGTCAGCACGATATAAAAGAGGTCTTGAGAAAGAGTGCAGAGAAGAGCAACCAAGATGATTAGGGGACTGGAGTAGGGGTCGGTTCTAGCCAGCGTGACTGATGGTTCACTCGTGCGTGCTCAGTTCGATAGAAATTGTTCTGCGCATGCGCAAAACTCAAGAGCAAGATGGAGGCGGCGATTGCGGCGAACAGGGAGCAGTTCAGAGGCGTGGCCAGCCTGGGACGCTGCCAGTTTTGCGACCCAGGCTGACATGCCACTCCCGATTTGGCCGAACCAGGCCGAACCGGTAGAGACTGACCACTGGACTGGAGGCTAAAATATATGAAGAATGGTTGCAGGAACTAGGTATGTCTACTCTAGTCTAGAAGAATAGAATAGAATAGAATAGAATAGAATAGAATAGCATAGCATAGCATAGCATAGCATAGAAGAGACTTTGGAGGCCTTCTAGTCCAGCTCCGTGCTCAAGCAGGAAACCCTATCCCGTTTCAGACAAATGGCCATCCAACATCTTCTTAAAGACTTCCAGTGTTGGGGCATTCACAACTTCTGGAGGCAAGCTGTTCCACTGATTAATTGTTCTGTCAGGAAGTTTCTCCTCAGTTCTAAGTTGCTTCTCACCTTGATTAGTTTCCACCCATTGCTTCTTGTTCTACCCTCAGGTGCTTTGGAGAACAGTTTGACTCCCTCTTCTTTGTGGCAACCTCTGAGATATTGGAAGACTGCTATCATGTCTCCCCTGGTCCTTCTTTTCATTAAACTAGACATATCCAGTTCCTGCAACCGTTCTTCATATGTTTTAGTCTCCAGTCCCCTAATCCTCTTTTGTTGCTCTTCTCTGCATTCTTTGTAGTATTGATGGCCCCATATAAAAAATAATTAAAACAATTAAAAAAAACCAGAAGTGCGGTACAATAACTTATTAAATTTAAAATTATGAGAAAGTCCAATGTGAAAATCCTTTATGTCGGGGATCCAAACTCAGACAGCAGCAAAGACCCCTCACTCGCCCTCCTTTCCATAACACCCACTCCCTTCTACCATAGCACTGATGATGTTACCTAGTTGGGTAATGAAACTTCTACAACAAAACAACCAATCTCTGAGAGCACCAAGGACCCCACAATCATCATCTTCTTCTTCTTTTTCTCCTTCTTCTCCTTCTCCTTCTCCCTCTTCCACTTCTTCCTCCTCCTCCTCGCAAACCCCATTCCCTTCTACCACTGATGATGTTACCTAGTTTGGTAATGAAACGTCTGCAATAAAACAACCAATCTTAGAGAGCACCAAGGACCCCTCAGTCATCCTCCTCTTCTCCTCCTCCTCCTTCCTCTACCTCCCCCCCCCCAGTTCAACCCCGAGATACAAATATTCTCCTTCAAATTCTTAAATATGGTTTTGCATCTCTTAAAAGTGTCCTCCCAGACAGATCTTGCAACCTGACAACCCGTCGCTTCTTCTCGGGCCTTCCTCAGAGTTATTCCTCACGGTTATTTCTCTCAACTTAGAAAAGGTTTAGAAAAACGTTTGAAAGTGATATTCTCCGAACCCAGAGGAGCCCATTACATGAATTAGGAGACAAGCACCCCCAGCAATTTTGAATGAAGCATCTGGGGAAGTGGAAGAAGGAAGGTTATTATTCATTTCGAAATCAATTTTCTGGGCCTCATCGGGGCCAGCGGGAAGGGGGTTAAGCGCTTAAGCTTCCATTAAGGGAGATGAAAAGACATACGGCGATGACATTTAGAAATTTTGGATTCAGACCGGATCGACGGAGAACACATGATTGCAATCGGTTTACTCAATCGGGCATTTAATTAGCTTGGTTTGTTGCATTAAAAACCAACAAAAAAAAATACAGATAAAGAAGCAGAATTTGCATATTAGCTTAACCAACAAGCCCCTGCACGGGCAGGCTAATCGGTTACCACTGAATATGCTTCGAAGAGATAACCTCCTGCTGCTAGATATTGTAAAGGTGAGTCCAACTTTCCTTCTTAGAACATAGAATAATAGGGATGGAAGGGACCCTTGGAGGTCTTCTAGTCCAACCACCTGCTCAGGCAGAAGCCCCTCCACTAGACCAGAGAAATGGCTGCCCAATCTCTTCTTGGAATCCTCCAGTGATGGAGTACTTATGACTTCTGAAGGCAAGCCATTCCACTGGATACTTGTTTTCACTGTTAGGATGTTTCTCCTTAGTTCTAGATTGGACCTCTCTTTGATAAACCTCCATCCATTATATCATATTAGTCTTCTTTCGTCTGTCTGTCTGTCTGGGGGGAGGGGGGGAGGCTCTTTTCACCCTCCCCAGGCTCCTATAAAGCCTCTGGAGCCTGGGGGGGGGCGAAAAATGCTTTAAAAAAGGGTGAAGAGCTGGCCAGCCCACGCATGCGCACTGGCCAGCTGACAGGGCAGCGCCTCACGTGCCCTGGATAAATGGCTCTGCGTGCCACCTGTGGCACGCGTGCCATAGGTTCGCCCTCACTGATCTATATCATAGAACAGGGTAGGATAGGATAGGATAGAATTCTTTATTGGCCAAGTGTGATTGGACACACAAGGAATTTCTCTTTGGTGCCTAGGCTCTCAGTGTACATAAAAGAAAAGATACATTTGTCATGAATCACAAGGTACAACACTTAATGATAGTCATAGGGTACAAATAAGCAATCAGGAAACAATCAATATCAATATAAATCGCAAGGATATAAGCAACAAAATTACAGTCCTGCAGTCATAAGTGGGAGGAGGAGATGCATAATAGGAACGATGAGAAGGTTAATAGTAATGCAGACTTAGTGAATAGTTTGACAGCGTTGAGGGAATTCTTTCTTTAGCAGAGTGATGGCGTTTAGAAAAAAAAATGTTCTTGTGTCTGGTTGTCTTGGTGTGCAGTGCCCCATAGCGTCGTTTTGAGGGAGGAACTACAGCCAGCTGTACCGTGAGGCTTTGGCTGCAGTGGCCGGAGTAAACAGGTTCCATGAGTATCTTAATGGCCGGAACTTCGAACTGGTTACGGACCACAAGCCTTCGTTGGGCTTACTTGCTGGGGAACGACCTACCCCAGTGTCATTATCACCCCGCATGACCAGATGGACCATTTTCCTAGCTGCTTACTCCTACCGTCTCATCCACCGACCAGGCTCCACTTTGGGGCAATCTGATGCTCTCAGCCGCTGCCCAAACTTCTCACTGACCCTACCCCCGAGATGCCAGTCCTCCTCATTGACTTCCTTGAGACTGGGCCTGTCTTGTCCAGTGACGTTGCCCGACACTCTGCAAAGGACTTCACCATCAAGCAAATTTTGAACTGGGTGCGTTGGGGCTGATTTCAAAATGTATTTTGCCAAACGTGATGAGTTATCGGTTGTAAAGGGCTGCTTACTGTCCAAACTGCGCATTGCAGTATTAGAGGCTTTACACGTAGGGCATCCTGGAATTGTCAGGATAAAGTCTTTGGCTAGGAGTTACGTGTGGTGGCCTAACATGGACAGGGAGATCGAAGAATGGGTGGCTACCTGCACACCGTGCCAGGAGTCCAGACCAGCTCCCCCAGAGGCGCCCGCTAAGGAGTGGGAGCGACCTCAAGCACCATGGTCTAGGGTGCACATTGATTTGCTGACCCAGTTCAAGGCCAGACATTTCTCATAGTTGTAGGTGCCTACTCAAAATGGTTAGGGGTAGTCCTGATGATCTCCACTATGGCAGAAGCGGTCATCAAGGTACAACAGAGACTTTTCTCCACGCACGGCCTGCCCGACGTCTTGGTCTCTGACAATGGGGCCCAATTCACGGCCATGCAATTTGAGATCTTCCTAGCAGCTCAGGAAATCAGGCATGCCCTGGTCGCGCCATTCCATCCGGCCTCCAATGGTCAGGCGGAGAGAATGGTGAGATCTGCAAAAGAGGCCCTCTCTAGGATGGGCCCGGGAGATTGGCAAACACGGGTTGACCACTATTTGCTAATTCAGCACATCACACAAAGTGCCACTACAGGGAGAAGCCCCTCCGAGCTTCTCATGGATTGCTGGCTAAGGTCCCACTTAGACCAGCTACACCCCAATTATTCTGCGTCATCGCCCCCAGACTTCACAAGCAAGATTCGGATTTTTAGTTTAGAGGATTCGGTATATGCCCACAACTACGCCGGGGGAATTCTGTGGATTCCTGCCACAGTGATAGGCATCACCGGCCCTCGCTCTTACCTCCTAGAGCTCGAGGACGGTAGGAATTGGAGAAGGCATAATGACCAACTCCATGGCCGCCTCTCCAACTCCACTCTTAGACAACCAGAGGTAACTCCGGCATGAGTTAGCCAAAGCCCTACCCAAACAGAGCAAACACTCACTCCTTCCACAGCCAGCTCAAGCCCGAGGGTACCGGGAAACTTATCTGGTTTTGTTGCAGGCCCGCAGTGAGCTCCGAGCAAACCGGCTCTAGAAGCTCCAGCCGCGGTCTGTGAAAGGTTCCAGGAGCTTTCACCAAGCGGAGCTGCGGAGCAAACAGGTCCGTCCGACCTGTCCAAGGAAACCCATCCTACTGAACTGCGCAGGTCAGGCAGAGCTACCCAAAAGCCCGCCTACCTGCGTAACTACGTAACTAGTAGGATTGTTCCATCCAAGAGGGGAGGGGTGTTAGATACTTGTTCTAACTACAGTGGTTTCCACCAAGGTCCTCTGTTCCGGCAGGAACAGAGATTTAATCCTATCGGTCGAAGGGTCTGACAGCTCCCTATAAAAGGGCTGCTCTCAGACTCAACCTTCGCTGGATTGTTCTCACTTGTTGTACTTAATAAAGAGCGGTTGTTACCATTAAGCCTGTGTGTGCCTATCCATTACCCAATCTAACAGGGGGGAAACCCTATATCGTTTCAGACAAATGGCTATCCAACATCTTCTTAAAGACTTCCAGTGTTGGGGCATTCACAACTTCTGGAGGCAACTTCTGTTCCACTGATTAATTGTTCTCACTGTCAGGAAATTTCTCCTCAGTTCTACGTTGCTTCTCTCCTTGATTAGTTTCCACCCATTGCTTCTTGTTCTACCCTCAGGTGCCTTGGAGAATAGTTTGACTCCCTCTTCTTTGTGGCAACCCCTGAGATATTGGAACACTGCTATCCTGTCTCCTCTGGTCCTTCTTTTCATTAAACTAGACAGACCCAGTTCCTGCAACCGTTCTTCATATGTCTTAGTCTCCAGTCCCCTAATCCTCTTTGTTGCAAAAGGCGGTATACTGGAAGGCAAATCAACGTCCTGTATCTTTGCATTGATTGAAGTTCATAAAATCTTCCTGGGGTTATTGAAAGTCTCTGTTGGTAGTCCTCATTTAGTGACTGCCTCTGATAGTGACCAGTTATGACTGTGATGACAAAGTAACTGTGAGTCGTGGCCACATTTATGAATCTTGTAGCATCTATCTCTCTCTCTCTCTTTCTCTCTCTCTCTCCCTCTCTCTATCATGCATTCACCATTGCAGTCAGTTAGTATGTATTGTCCTGATCCTGACCCATTGTTTTCCATCGCAGTCCGCATTGCCTAAACAAACAATGTCCTCCTGAATTGCTTTCCAACACAGCATTTCCCTAAAAGGTGCCAAAGGAAGGAGCTAAGCTCTGTGACCTTAATTAATTGATTAGAATCAGCTGCCATCCTGAAACTGACTGGACCTTAATCAGTTTCACACTGAAAGCTTTTGTTTGCCTCCTCAGGGGCTGCTGGTTACAGGCAAGCACCCTAGGCCAGTGATGGCGAACCTATGGCACGTGTGCCATAGGTGGCACGCAAAGCCATTTGTCAGGCACGCGAGGCGCTGCCCGGTCAGCTGGCCAGTGCGCATGAGCGTGCTAGCCAGCTGAGTTCACGCTTTTTTAAAGCCATTTTTCGCCCTCCCCGGCTCCAGAGGCTTTATAGGAGCCTGGGAAGGACGAAAAGAGCCTCCCCCGTCCCCCTGGACGCCCTCCGGAGGCCGTTTTGAGCGCTCCGAATGCGTCAGGGAAGCCTCCGGATGGTCCCTGAAGCCTTCGGAGCGCTCAAAACGACCCTCCGATCTCCTCTAGGATTGACCGTTTGGATAGCCTTGCAGTCCAAGGGACTCGCAGGAGTCTTCTCCAGCACCAGTTCAAAGGCCTCCATTCTTTGGCCTTCCTTATGATCATATGATCCAATAAGCCTTCCTTATGATCCAATGTATTCACAGCCATACATTGCAACTGGGAACGGATACCGGCTATCAGTAATCAGCCAAGCAAATTCATTAGCAAAACATTTCCCAAACTAATTGGATTTCCAAGAAAACAAGAAACGAAGCACTAATCAATTTCCTTCTTGAATAATTGGGGTGGGTATTCCTCCTTGATGTTCACTGACGGAGAAAACGAAGGAGGAATGTTTTCCGTAAATGGGGGGGGGGGAGGGAGGAAAAGGAACACAGACTTTTGTAGTTCACGTTTCATTAAACCTAAACATGCCCTTGTTGAATATATTATGCAGAGTTCAGAATGTGGGTTGGATTCACATCTATATGATTGTAGATCGTGAAAGGTCTTCTTGGTTTATTTAGCCCACTGATAGAACCTTTTCGGCACCAAGTGCCAAAAAGGGAACACTTCGCGCATGCTCGTCTGGGCCGCGATCAGGAAGAGGAGTTGCCCAGGGGTGCGTGCACGCCCCCCAAAATCAACTTCTGGTTTTCAGTGCACTTGCAAATCTTCCAGGTACTGCCGCGCATGTGCATGCACTGATCAGCCAGTGCTCTTGCTCATGCCGGAAAACGGAAGACTAGCTCTTCCGGTTTCCAGCACTGACGCATGCACATAGGCCACTGCATGCCAAAAACCTGGAGGAGGAACGCCCGACGCTGTGCATGCCAGGCGAAATGGCTCTGTGTGGCCCTTTGGACATGCGTGCCATAGGTTCACCATCACAGATCTAGCCTATTTCTTTTCATTTGGAGACATTAGTCTGAGCTGTAAACACAGTCTGAGTATTTACATGCTTAGCAAAATGTGATTAGTTCAGTGTTTCTCAACCTTCACCACTTTATGAGGTGGGGACTTCAACTCCCAGAATTCCCCAGATAGCCAGGCTGGCTGGGGAATTCTGGGAGTTGAAGTCCATACCTCTTCAACTTTGGCCATGGCGAGTTGGCCCTTGGTGAGTTGGCCGTCACGATCTGGCAATGGCACGTTGGTGGTGGGGCAATTGGCGGTGGGGAGTGGTCCCCATTCTGCCTTTTCCTCCTTTATTTTCCCATTCTTTTGTGTTTCCTCGAATTTTACAATTGGATAAACTATAAAAAATATAGAAAGATGAACAACAATTTCTGGGGTGGGGAAAGAGGGAAGTGTGCATTTTTAAAGACATCTGGAAGATTGCTGCAGTAATCATTTTGCGCTAAGATTTCTGGTTTCTCTAGTAGGATTTGGCACCAAAGTCCCATTTGTCTGCCAGATTCCATATTTTTACAGCAGAGTTACAGATGCAGAGTGTGCAACCCTGCCTGATAATATTTTCCAGTGATCCGGGAGGCCTTCGACAGATAGCAGAGGAAAACTAAACCCCTCAATTGTTAAAGCTCTGAATGTTAAAAGCTATAGAGGAGAGGATCTTCACACTTATAACTACAGATAGTTGTCGACATGGCCACAACTGATCCCAAAATTTCTTTTGCTAAGTGAAACAATGGTTAAGTGAATCAGTGGTATGGATGGCAACCGACTAAAACTCAACCCTTCCAAGACGGAGTGGCTGTGGCTTCCGGCCTCCCGGTTCAACCAGGTGCTTCCATCTCTGGCCATCGGGGGCGTCCAACTAGCCCCCATGGAACAGGTGCGCAATTTGGGCGTCCTCCTGGATGCCCGGCTGTCCATGGATAACCATGTAACAGCCGTGGCAAGGGGGGCGTTCCATCAGGTTCGCCTGATGCGCCAATTGCGCCCCTTATTGGACCGGGATGCCCTACGCACAGTCACCCATGCGCTAGTGACGTCTCGCCTGGATTACTGCAATGCTCTCTACATGGGGCTTCCCTTGAGATGCACTCGGAGACTACAGTTGGTCCAGAACGCGGCCGCGCGGGTGATTATGGGGAGGACTAGATACTCCCCTGTAACACCTCTCCTGCGCGAGCTGCACTGGCTTCCTGTGGTCTACCGAGTGCGTTTCAAGGTTTTGATTATGATCTTTAAAGCGCTCCATGGCACAGGGCCTAGTTATATGCAGGATCGCATCCTGCCTCACACATCCCTACGACCAATTCGCTCACACAGAGAGGGACTTCTCCGGGTGCCGTCCGCCAAACAGTGCCGGGGGGCGACACCCAGGAGCAGAGCCTTCTCTGTGGTGGGCCCAGCCCTGTGGAATGACCTCCCCCGTGACATCAGGATTACTTCCGATCTCCGCTCCTTCCGTGTACAGCTGAAGACCCACCTCTTTCAATTATCTGGCCTGGCTCAATCGTAATTATTCTTATTCCTCCTAACTGGTTTTAAATTGTATTTTAAACGTTAAATTTTAATTCTATATGGGGTTTTTATAATTGGGGTATCTTAATGCGGGTTTTTTAACTGTCTATATGATGTAAATTGTCTACCTCCTCCGAGTTCGAGTCCGTGTTTGTGTATCTGTATGTATGTTCTGTATGTACGCCTATGTGTTTTTATATATTTTCTGTGTTTTATATGCCCCATTGTACGCCGCCCCGAGTCCTACTTGGAAAGGGAGCGGCTAATAAATTCAAACTTATTATTATTATTATTATTATATATGTTCTCCTGTTAGAGCAGGGGGCTGGACTAGAAGACCTCTAAGATTCTATTCTATTCTATTCAGCCATCACTGCCCTACACCATTTCTGACAGATGGCAGTCCAGTCTCTTCTTGAAAGCCTCCCAAATGATGAAGCTCCCACAACTTCTGAAGGCAACTTCTGCTCCATTGGTGTGCAATCTTTGGAATTTCTTTCCCAACACAGTTGAGCAATAATTGGAGGAGTGGGGTAA
The DNA here is from genome assembly GCF_964273705.1 of Natrix helvetica. Lineage (NCBI taxonomy): Eukaryota > Metazoa > Chordata > Lepidosauria > Squamata > Natricidae > Natrix > Natrix helvetica. The sequence goes on from NC_138549.1 coordinate 170,067,946, forward strand.
AAAAGAAGAGAATGCCTCCGATTAGAAAGGTATATTTGCAAGATCCAGGTGATAAGGAACAGAGGCCATCACCTGGGGACACTTGCTGTGTGTTTAAAGTTTCCTGGAGAGATAGAAAAATGCTGGGAGTTCTTAAAACTCACAAAAATCAGCCAAGGAAAACTTTTTTTTTTTAGCAAACTGTCTGAAACACAAAGATCAATACCAAACCTAACAATCAAACCGTAAACAATACTCCAGCCAAGGAACTACCAACTCACACACAAAAAAAACCCCAAACAACAGCCTAATCAAGGAATTGCAAAAACACTCCCACCAACACTGACAGGAGAAGACAATTGTCTATAAACAGAGAGCAAATCCCTCTCTCTTCTAGCACTGATGATGTTACCTAGTTGGGTCATGAAACATCTGCAAGAAATTAAGCAGACTCAGAGATCACCAAGAGCCGCACAGTCGTGGTTGTCCTCCTCATCTTCCTCCTCCTCCTCTTCCTCGCTTGCGAACCCCACTCCCTTCTAGACCTGACGTTACTAACCATATATTCAGAGTATAAGACGCACCAGAGTATAAGACGCACCAAGATTTTGAAGAGGTACATTTTTTAAAAAAGATTTTGCACTCTGCAGACCTCCCAAACCCTCTGCACGTCTCATTCTTTTTTTGTGAAAAACAGGGCATGCAGAGAGCTTGAGAGGCCTGCAAAGTGCTCCTGGGGCTGGGGGGGGAAGGGGGGGGCAAAAAAGAGCAAAAAACAGCCCATTTTTCGCTAGTTTTTGCCCTTCCCAGCCCCCAGGAGCACTTTGCAGGCCTCCCAAACCCTCTGCACGTCCATTTTTGTGAAGGGGGTGGGATTTCAGGAGGCCAAAAATGCTGGCTTCAGTGTATAAGACGCACCCAGATTTTCACCCTCTTTTGGGGGGTAAAAAGGTACGTCTTATACTTTGAAAAATATGGTAATTAGATACAGAGGTGGTATTTAGTCAGTTTGGACTGGGTCGCCCGAATACCATCCTGCTCTGTAGTCCATAAATTGAGTTGTATTTCTTTTTTTTTTAATAAATCATTTTTATTAAATGTTTTATTCTTTAAAAAAAATAGGGAAGACTCAGCAAAGAAGAAAAAACACAATAAGACAAAACAAAACCCAGAACATACATAACAATATACAGTAATTTTACAGCTTTCTCTATCGGCTTTCCTTCCTAGCTTTTATAATTCTCCCTTCTGCATTGCCTTCCTCTCCCTATAACCTTGTCCTATAATTTAACAAACCTAGTATTAACACTTATAATAGTATTCATTATTTATATCTCCATCTATTTGTATTCTCTATTTTCTGTCTTGGCTTCTGTTTTCTAGCCACTTGTACATTTTATTCCATACTTTATAGAAGCCCGATTCTTCTCTTTCTTTTAGTTCTATTGTCATTTTATCCATTTCTGCGCATTCGAGTATTTTCCTGATTGTAGTTTCATCTGAGGGTGTATTGATTTTTTTCCCAGTTTTGTGCGAAGGCAATCCTGGCTGCAGTGAGTATGTTTCTGATTATGTATTGAGATTGTTTGTCCATTTTTTGATCCAGTAGTCCTAATAAGAATGCTTCTGGTTTGAGTTCTATTTTTCGCTCAGTAATTTCTTCGAACCACTTCCGAATTTTGCACCAGTATGAGTTGTATTTCTATTATGTCCATTCATTCTGCCCGGAAAAATGCCTTAATATTATTTGTTTTAGAATATATCTTTTTCCCAGCCTGTAGTCTTCTGGGAACATGGCAACTAATTATGGCAAGGGTTGTAAGAAGCTAATCCTCAAACACAATCAAAGTGGACTCTACCCTTTGAAATAATCCAGATACATCAATAATCTGAATTCCTGAGACTTACCTCTATCATCAATTCATTTCTTTTCTCTTAATGTTGTGGCCCGATTCGGATAGTAAGGAGGTTGGGGAGGAAGATGGGCCAGTCCTGGAGTCTGGGGAAGGCTCGGATGAGGGCCCTGTGTCAGAGGAAGAGAGGGGGGCCAGAGCCATCTGACAGTTATCAGCTGCCTTCAGAGTCAGACATCAGTGAGGCAGAAGAACAGCTGGAGCCTGTTCCCAGTGTGCGCCTGCACAGAGTTGCCAGATGAAGAGAACAGCTAAAGAACAGGGGTCGACTTGGGAGTAAGGCCACAGGTGGACGATGAATGGGCCCTCCCAGAGGAGGGGAGCGAAAGGGGAGTGGAGTTTACAGGAGACAATTAGTCCACTTAATTGGTTCGTGACTCTCCGAGACTCCTTGCCAAGTTTTGCAGATACCTGCCAGCTCTCCAAGCCAGAGAAGGTCTCGGACTGTAAATCCTCCCTTGAAAGACTTTGCTGGATGTGAATGAGCAGAATTCACAGTCAATGAATAAAAGGGTTTTTTGTCGTAACACAGAGTTTGCTTCATTCTCTTGGGATGCCTCGGTCAGGACACTTAATCTGAACATTTCCTTAAGAAAGGAGTACAGGTAAACTTATAAGCACTCACTTCACATCCTTTTGAAATTATAACAGCACTGAAAAAAGTGACTTACGACTGGTCCTCACACTTATGACCATGGCAGCATCCCCGTGGACAAGGGATCTAAATTCAGATGCTTGGCAATCGGCACATATCGATAACTGTTGCAGCGTCTCGGGGTCGCCATATGCGACCTTCCCAGCTTTCTCCCAACGAGCAAAGTCAATGGATTGACTTAACTGTGATTCACTTAACAACGGCAGTGATGCATTTAACAGCCGTTGCAAAAAGATTGTAAAATTGAGCAGGGCTCCCTTCACAAACACCTTGCTTAACAACGAAATTCTGATCCCAGAAGACAAGCTCAGGATCCCAAAAGATCTTGACGGATTTGAATAAGGGGCCCTATCCGAACAGCACAAATGTCAGCGTTCCAAATACCATGCATGAAATCAATCAGAGACCAAGGCAGAATCATCCTTAAAGTTCCAATTTAATCATACAGGCATGTTGGCAACGTACTGTGGAATTCCAACTCTGATTCTCTTCCTGGGATTCCACCCAGTTGAAAGTTCATGATCTTATCCCCACACCCCATAATCCATCACATGTTCCAGTCATCATCTTCCACGCTGGCATCTACACCCCTCTGCTTCCGGTCAGGTGTCGAAGTGCGGAGAGAAAAGATGACCTTGGGCTTCTATTAAAAAATGACAACAATACATTCCACAATCCTACTCCTTTCTATTCCCCTCTCCCAACTACTACACTAATGAAACAGCATAGGAAATTATAAGAAAGTGTGGCAGGCCAAAGATCCTAAAAAGAACATAACTACAGGCCTAACAACGGAATTTAATGTGGAGAAAGGCAAGGTTTTACACCTAGGCAGAAAAAAAACAAAGGTACAAGTCCGGATTAGGTGAAACCTGGTTCAGAAACAGTAACCGGGAGAGGGATCTTGCAGTCCCAGTGGACGATCACTTAAATATGAGCCAGCTGTGTGTGGCGGCAGCCAAAAAAAAGCTAATACAATCCTTGGCGGTATAAGCAGAGGCATGGAATCAAAATCACGTGAAGTATTACTAACCACTTTATAAAGCCTTAGTAAGGCCACACTTGGAATACGGCATCCAGTTTTGGTCCGCACATTACAAAAAAGATGTTGAGACTTTGGGAAAAAGTGCAAAGAAGAGCAACTAAGATGATTAAAGGCCTGGAGACTAAAACATAGGAAGAACGGTTGCAGGAATTGAGTATGGCTAGGGGGCAGGGGTGGGTTCTGGATCCCGTTCCAACTGGTATGGTTGGAACGGGCCCAGCGTTGTCCACATGCAGCGCGCGCGTGCATCTTACCGCCTCCGCGACACTCCAGCTGCTCAGTAGAGTGTCGCGCAGGTGCTGTACGCACCGTGCTTGAGCGCAGAAGCGTGGAAGCCTTAAAAGACCAGTAAGGAGCTTTGGCGAGTGGGTGGACCCTCCGGAGCACCGTGCTGGAATAGTATCCGGTGCTCTGGGCAGGCTCCAGTATGCTTGTACTGGGGCGTACTGCCTGCAACCCACCACTGCTAGGGAGTGACATGATAGCAGCGTTCCAGTATTTGGGGGGATGCCACAAAGAGGAAGGGATCAATTTATTTTCCAAAGCCCCACAAGGCCAGATAAGGAACAATGGATGGAAACTAATCCAAGAGAGAAGCAACCTGGAATTGAGGAGAAACTTCCTAACAGTGAGGACAATTCATCAGTGGAACAGAAGATGCCACCAGAAGTTGTGGGTGCTTCATCACTGGAGGTTTTTAAGAAGAGACTGGATAGTCAATTGTTGGAAATGGGATAGGTAGTGATGGCTAATCTTTCTGGCATCGAGTGCTGAAAGCGTGCACACCCACCCATATAATGCAATGTGCGCAAACCCGCATGCACATGTGTTGTGGCCCAGCAGGATCCAGTTGAGCTGCTGATGGACTCGGATAGCGAGGAACCATATGAGTCTGCCCTGGACGATGTGGAGGACCCTGTGCAGGGTTCAGACTCAGAGCAGGGACCAGAGAGGCTGGTTGGCCACCAGGAGGCGCCTGAGGCATGGAGCAGTGGGGAGGATCAAAGGCAGTTTGTCCCTGATGCTAGATTGAGAAGGGCTGAGAAACGGAAGCAGCAACTCCGTAGGCAGGCTCACAGAAGATGATTAAGCACAGGTGGTTGTGGATTGGCTCCTCCCAAGAGAGATTATAGGTGAGGCGTTGGGAGGGGACATTTGCAAGAAACAACTGTTCGAATTAGTAGTTAAGAAAATCTATCTGTGTATTCTAGCCGTGTCTGCTCGTTTGGACTATCTGCGTTGCTTCATTTGAATTATCTGGGTTGCTGCAGAGCTACTCTATTGAACGTGAGTTGTCTGGGCCCTCAGCCAAAGGATTCGTTATCTCAGTAATTAAACAGTGGCAAACCTGTGTTCTGGTTTATTCACAGGCGTGTGTGTGTGTGTGTGTGTCAGAACACACATGCAACCCCACGTGCATCCTGGAGCATGCACATGCAACCCCCACGTGACCCCCACATGCATGCACATGCAACCCCCACGTGCACCCCGCACTCATGCACGAACCTTACATGCGCCTTGCCCCCACGCATACACGTGCAACACCCCCCACGTGCGACCTCCCTGCGCATGCACACATTACCCCCCCACCAGCGACCTGCCCTCTGTGTATGCATGTGTGTGTCCCGCATGCTCCCCACCCCACACGCATGTGCAGCAGAAACCCCAAAATCCCACCGGCGGGAAGCATGCACACATGCACGATGCAACTAAGCTGGGGCGACGGCTCAGGTCTGAGGGCTCTGGGTGCCATTGGTTTGCCATCATGGGTAGAGGGTCTCCTACTTGAGCAGGGGGCTGGACTAGAAGACCTCCAAGGTCCCTTCCAGCTCTATTCTGATTCTGGTCCCAGTGGTGATTGTAAGCCGAGATCTGTATGGTAAGTTTGCGGGTTGAACTACCATCTACCAATGCTGCAAATGAATCTCTGCATGACATAGGAAACCATGGGTGGCAAGAAACAGTGCTTTTATGAGTCATTTTAACTGCACAATTATGCACAGGTATTAAAGAATTTGGTCTCCAGATGCTGTTTCTCGAAATGCTAGTGGCTGTGGATTCAAAGATTTAGCAGCAGAAGCTCAACCACTTATTTAAAAAGCCAAAAGAGTATTAAAATAATTGGATTCACTTTAATTAAACATCCCTTACCTTGTTCAAATTGCTACTGCAGTTAAGCAATATTCATTACCTTGCGTTAGAGTTAGGCATTCTTCTCCATCCCATCGCACAAACATTATCTTTGTACATCGCTGGGAATTTTAACAGGGCTAAGAGAGGGGCATACAATACAGATGGTCCTCAACTTACAACCGTTCGTTTATTGCCTGTTCAAAGTTACAACATCACTGCATCCAGTTTTGATCACCACAAATGTAAAAAAGATGTTGAGATTCTAGAAAGAGTGCAGAGAAGAGCAACAAAGAGGATTAGGGGGCTGAAACATATGAAGAACGGTTGCAGGAACTGGATATGTCTAGTCTTCTGAAAAGAAGGACTTGGGGTGATATGATATCTCAGGGGCTGCCACATAGAAGAGGGAGTCAAACTATTCTCCAAGGCACCTGAGGACAGAACAAGAAGCAATGGGTGGAAACTAATCAAGGAGAGAAGCAACTTAGAACTGAGGAGAAATTTCCTGACAGTTAGAATAATTAATCAGTGGAACAGCTTGCCTCCAGAAGTTGTGACTTCTCCAACATTAGAAGTTTTTAAGAAGATGTTGGATAACCATTTGTCTGAAATGGTATCGGGTTTCCTGCCTAAGCAGGGGGTTGGACTAGAAGACCTCTAAGGTTCCTTCCAACTCTGTTATCCTATCCTATCCTATCCTATCCAATTCTTCCTTTTCTACTACTCTATTCTGTTCTGTTCTATTTCTTCTTCTATTCTTCTTCTTCTACTACTCTTCTTCTTATTCTATTCTACTTCTTATTCTGTTCTATTCTATCTCTACTTCTTATTCTATTCTATTCTATTCTATTCTATTTCTTATTCTATTCTATCTTTACTTCTTAATACAATAATACAATAACAGTGTTGGAAGGAACTTCGGAGGTCTTCTAGTCCAACCCTCCCTTATTCTATGTTCTATTCTATCGCTACTTCTTATTCTGTTCTATTCTATTCTATTCTACTTTATTTCTAATCATGGTGACCAAAACTGGACCCAGGAGTGTGGTCTGACCAGTGCGGTATATGATTAGATATCACCTTCTATGGCCTGATCACACGAAACATATATAGCTATCCTTGAAATGTCAAATGAAAAACTGTGTCCAGGATGTTACAAAACATGCAGGAAAGGGTTTTTTTTAATTTCTTTTTTTTTTTGTTTGGCATTTTGAAATGTTGGGATGTGTTCTGAGTCTAACCCCGTTAAGTTGAGCAAAGTCCAAAGATTCCTCTTGCTAGCAAGCTCATCCTTGCAAGCAGCCCGAGGCCCAAAAAGGTCGTGACTCTGGAACTCGGTTGCCCAATTCTTGGGTTGCGTTGGTGCAATTGCTGTTTCTTCAGACAAGGAAACCTACCTCCAGGCCTTGCCCTCCCACCACCAGCCAAGGTCCCTGGTCCAGCAAGGTCAAGAGAGCAACCAAGAGGAGGGGCAGTGTATCCCTATGTCTCCCAGATAGGTTTGGTCAGCACTCTTCTTTCACACAGGCAGAGTCCTCACCTTATGGCCACAATGGCGCCCGACCTTTATGTTGCTCAGTGAGAAATTTGTTGACTTGAGTTTTGCCCCATTTTACGACTTTTCTCGCCGCAGTTGTTAAGTGAATCCCTGGGGTTGTTAAATTAGTAACACGGTTGTTAAGTGAATCTGCTTTTCCCCACGGACCTGGCTTGCCAGAAGGTCGCAAAAAGGGGATCACGAGACCCTAGGGCACCGCAACTGTCATAAAAAGTGAGTCAGTTGCCCAGCATCCGACAACCAAATATAAAACACGTGAGCATGGGAATGCCGCAACGGTCGTCAGTGTGAAAAACAGCCGTAAGTCACTTTTTTTCAGTTGTACATTTGAACTGTTGTAAGTTGAGGACTACCCTTAGTCCTTGAATTACGACCACAATTGAGCCCCAAATCTCTGTTGCTAAACAAGACAGTTGTGCCCTATTTTACAACTTTTCTTGCCCGGGTTGTTAAGTGAATCACTGCAACTGTTAAGTGAGTAACATGGTCGTTAGGTGAATCTGGCTTCCCCATCGACTGGGCTTCTCAGAAGGTGGCAAAAGGGAGTCACTTGATGCTGGGACACTACAAACGTCATAAATATGAATCAGTTGCCAAGCATCTGAATTTTGATCACATGACCATAGGGGGATGCTGCAATGATTGTTAAGTCCCTTCCTTCCTTCCTTCCTTCCTTCCTTCCTTCTTTCCTTTTTCTTCCTTCCTTTCCTTCCTTTCTTCTTTTTCTTCCTTTTCTTTCTTCCTTCCTTCTGTCCCTCCCTCCCATCCTCCTCCTTCCCATTACCTCCCTTCCTTCCACTTCTCGTTCCTTCCTTCCTTCTTTTTCTTCCTTCCTTCCTTTTCTTCTTTTCTTCATTCCTTCTTTTTCTTCCTTCTTTCCCTCCCTCCCTCTCTCCCTCCCATCCTTCTCCTTCCCATGACCTCCCTTCCATTTCTCCTTCTCTCCTCCCTCCTCCTCCCCTCCCTCCCTCCCTCCCTTCTCCTTTCTTTTTTCTTCTCAGGGCCTCCTGGCAATTAGCCCAAAGTCGCACAGTTTGCTTTCACACCTAAGGCAAGACCAGAATTCACAGTCACCTGCTTTCTTAGCCAGCACCTTAATTACCACAGCAAACTGGTCCTCGGTGCTTGCTCTCAGTTTGGGCATCGTAGCAGTTTTTTCTTTTTCTTTTAAAAGAAATTCCTAGGATGCAGGCCTATCCAGATCCGCGAAGGAGGAAGGCAGAAGTAGGCACCTTTCACAACTGCTGCACAAGGTTGTGCATGCATAGGAGGAATATGTCATTCAAATAGGTACACCCCCTCCCTCCTTGGAATCCTTCCCCATAGAGGAATGCAGGTTTCAACATCTGGTTAAGCGGGGAAAGGGGGGTGGGGAGAATTCAGTTTTGAAAGAGCCCTGAAGTCTTTTTCCCAGTTGAGTGTATATTCGATAGCTATGCCCTTTAACCTGGTTGCATGGCTCGGGAACTCTGTCAAGATATGAGGGATCTTTGGTGCTATCTGAGTTTGGGTGGGTTTTTTCCAGATGTTTCATAACCCAAGCTAGGTAACACCATCAGGGCTACAGTAGGAAGGTGTTGGCGTTTGCTCTTTCCATTCCTTGATTCAGCCAAGCCACTTATATATGAACAGAGAGCAAACTCCCACACCCTGATAATATTACCTAGTTGGGTGATGAAACGTCTGCAAGAAAACCACCAAGCTCAGAGAGCACCAACGACCCCACAGATCAATCCTGAGCTACAAAAAAATCTCCTTTTATGCCCTAAGGCAGGGGTGTCCAAACTTGGCAACTTTAAGACTTGTGGACTTCAACTCCCAGAATTCCCCAGCCAGCTCTGCTAAGGACTAGCTGGGTAGGCGGGGCTCAATGTTCATGTGACTAGGTGGGCGTGGCCAACTCAACATGAACTCACGGCGATGGGCGCTTCGACTTAGCTGTTACAATGTAACAAGGGTTAACCAGAGAGGCAGTTTCTGTAAGCAGGGCAATCAAGGTTAGGCTAGAAACAGCACCAGAATGTTTCCTTCCTGCCTTCCTTACAGGATTAGCCCTGTGAAGTGGTGAAAAAAACAAAATGAGATTTCTTCCAACAACCAGTTCTCCGAACTGCTTAGAAAGTTAACAGCCGGTTCTCCCCAATAGGTGCGAACTGGCTGTATCCCACCACTGCTTTTATAGTACCATCAGCTTAATTGGGTTGGATTCATTTGGTCCTTGCATGCAATGTGAACTCGGCCATTGTTCTTAATTAACTGGGGTTCAGGGCTTGTTTGTTTACTGACTTTCAATATACAGATAGTCCTCGACTTACAACAATTCACTTAGTGACGTTTTGAAGCTGTTTTGTTGTACTGTTTTTGTGTTTTTAAATTTCTCTACCGCTCAGAGTTTTCTACTTTGGATGGAGAGGGACATAAATTTAGCAAATCAATCAATCAGGCCAAGAATACTGTTTTCTCCATTCCCCAGTTTCTGAATTCTAGAACTCTTCTGTACTGTACATGAGACTGCTCCTAATGGCTATTCCGTGCACATAGAAATTTGATTTAATTTTTAATTTATTTCTTTATATCCAGCCTTTACCATTTTTAGAAATCTCAAGGCAGTGAACATATCCACCACACCTTCCTTTCCTTATTTTCCCTACCCTATCAACCCTGTGAGGAGTGACCAGCCCCAAGTCACCCAGCTGGCTTTCATGCCTAAGGTAGGACTAGAACTCACCGTTTGCTGGTGATTGGCCCAAAGTCACTCGGATGGTTTTCATGTCCAAAGTGGGACTAGAACTCACTGTCTCCTAGTGATTGGCTCAAAGTGCCCACGCCAGTTTTCATGCCTAAGAGAGAACTAGAACTCACAAGGCTCATTGTGATTGGCCCAAAGGCACCCAGTCAACTTTCATGTCGAAAGTGGGACTAGAACTCACCGTCCCCTGGTTTCTAGGCTGATATCTTAACCACTACACCAAACAACACTCACCGCACAGATCGAATTCACACAATGCAAACTAGCTCACATCATTTTATCCCAGGATGTTCTTGCACATACACACACCCCCTTGTGTGATTGCTCAATGAGGAAAGTAAATGAGAAATAAGATCTGAAGAAAAATGGGACATTCTGGAAGAGGGCATAGCTACGGTGTTTCCCCCGAAAATACGACCTACCCCGAAAGTAAGCACTAGCTTGATTTTTTAACCATGTGCTCCCAATACAAGCCCTACCTCCAAAGTAACTCCTAGTTGAAACCTCTGTCAGCATTCCAAATATCATCCAGAATTAAATCAGAGTCCAAGGCAGAGCTTTCCTCAAAGTTCCAATTTAATAAGAGAGACATATTGGTATATCTGTGGGAAACTATTCACTAAGTCTGCATTACTATTAATCTTCTCATTATTCCTATCACCCATGTCCTCCCACTTACGACTGCATGACTATAACTTTGTTGCTTGTATCCTTACCATTTATATTGATTGTTTCCTGATATGATTCAATTGCTTATTTGTACCCCATGACTCTCATTAAGTGTAGTACCTTATGATTCTTGACAAAAGTATCTTTTCTTTTATGTACACTGAGAGCATTTGCACCAAAGACAAATTCCTTGTGTGGCCAATAAAGAATTCTATTCTATTCTATTCTATTCTATTCTATTCTATTCTATTCTATTCTATTCTTCATTCCAATATTCTATTCCAGCGATGGCGAACATTTTTTGGCTCACGTACTATAAGTGGGGGGAGCTCAGGGGGTAGTGTGCGGGCGTGCCACACCCATAATGCAATGTGCGACTCCCCCCAGTGCGCATGCATGCACTACAGGCGCTCCCCCATTTTCTGCATGCTTTTTTTGCCCTCCTCATGCTCCAGAGGCTTTATAGGAGCCTGGGGAGGGCGAAAACAGCCTTCCCCCTCGGAAGCCCTCTGGAGGCTTGAGGGACCCCTGAAGCCTCCGGAGCAGCCAAAACGACCCTCCGAGAAAACCGGAGGTCCATTCCCGAACTTCCGGTTTGCCCATAGGGGTTGTTTTTTGCGCTCTGGAGGCTTCAGGGAAGGTCATGAAGCCTCTGGTGAGCCTCCGGGGGGGGCCCTTTTCGCCCTCCCCAGGCTCCTATAAAGGCTCTGGAGTATGGGGAGGGCAAAAAATGGCTCTAAAAAAGGGTGAACTCACGTGCCCAGACAAATGGCTCCTGTGCCACCTGTGGCACATGTGCCATAGGTTCGCCATCACTGTTCTATTCTATTCTTCATTCCAATATTGTATTGTATTCTATTGTATTCTATTCTATTCTTCATTCCAATATTCTATTCTATTCGATTCTTCATTCCAATATTGTATTGTATTGTATTGTATTCTTCCTTCCAATATTCTATTCTATTCTTCATTCCAAAATTCTATTCTATTCTATTCTTCATTCCAATATTCTATTCTATTCTATTATTCTATTCTATTCTTCATTCCAATATTGTATTGCATTGTATTGTATTCTATTCTATTCTTCCTTCCAATATTCTATTCTATTCTTCATTCCAAAATTCTATTCTATTCTCTGTTGATCCATGACATCCTCCTGATTATAATGTAGAGACCAAAATAAAAACCCAACCCTGAGATGATCATTGTTCACCTTATCTCCAAATTAATCCGGAGGATCCCTGTCTATAGTCATCTTGCTAAAAATATCCCTCTCAGAGAGAAAAACTGGCTTTTCTTTCATGTATTGCACCCTTGCTACTAAACCCAACTGTTACTGAAAGGACTGGGGATGGGTCTTCTCAGATTGTCGATGGAGCTCGAATGGGCTAATCTCCCTAATTAGGTCAAGAGTGGATTGGGAGGTTTAAAAATAAAAACTGTCCTTCCACAGCCAAATTTCTCCTCAGTGGCCAGAAGGGGCGAGAGGGAAAAGGAGCTGCAAATGTGACTCCTGGATCTCAGGTGCAAAACCGAGCATGACCGCTAGATGGTAGCAGAGAGAGAAAAAACTGTTGGCTATAGGTAGTCCTTGATTTATGAGCATTCGTTTAGCGACCGTTCAAAGTTACAACGGCACTAAGGAAAGTGGCTTAGGGCCAGTCCTCACACTTACATCCATCATAGCATCCACCCCAGTCACATGATCAAAACTCTGGGTTTTGACCACCAGCATGTTTTTATTTTAAACAAAATATAAAAATATTTATTTATTTACTTACTTATTTATTTATTTATCGAATTTACATTGCCGCCTATTCGCACATGGCGACTCAAGGAGGCTTACGGAATATAAAACTAATAAAATAGAATCATATAAATTAAAATAAAATTAGAATAAAATTAGAATAAAATTAACATAACATAAATATAAATATAATGTAATATCATATCATATCAAATATAATATAATATAATATAATATCAAATATAATATAATATAATATAATAATATAATATTATACTATACTATACTATACTATACTATACTATACTATACTATACTATACTATACTATACTATAATATAATATAATATAATATAATATAATATAACATAATCCTGACAGTTGAAACTTCCATATGATTGCCATTTGCAATCTTTCTAGCTGGCTACCGATAAATTAAGTCAAGAGCGGAAGCTGGATTTACTTAACAACCGGGTCATTCCCCTAACAGCTGCAGTGATTTCTTTATTTAACAGAATAACAGAGTTAGAAGGGACCTCCGAGGTCTTCTAGTCCCACCCCTTACTCAAACAGGAGGCCCTATACAATCTCAGACAAGTGGGTTGTCCAATCTCTTCTTAAAAACCTCCAGGGATGGAGCTCCCACAACTTCTAACGACAAGTCGTTCCACTGATTGTTGTAACGATTAGGAATTTTTTCCGTAGTTTTAAGTTGGGTGCTTACTTATTAAATTTATCTGCTGCCCATCTCACCATAAACTGACTCTTTAATACAATTTAACAATGTGGCAAAAAAGATTGTCAATTCAGGAGCGACTCACTTAACAACTGCCTTGCTTAGCAATGGATATTCTGGTCCCGAGTGTGGCCATAAGTCGAGGACTATCGGTACTCTCATTTGATCAGTTAGGCTGATATAGTCCAATTCTGGCGGTCCCAGGATTAGGAAACCTATATTCTTTCTCCCAAATATGGCCCATAATTCAGGGAGACAATGCAGAGTGGAACGGTTGCAGGAATTGAGTATGTTTGGTTTAATGAAAAGAAGGACCAGGGGAGACATGAGAGCAGTCTTCCAATATCTCAGGGGCTTCCACAAAGAAGAGGGGGACAACCTATTCTCCAAAGCACCTGAGGGTAGAACAAGAAGCAATGGGTGGAAACTAATCAAGGAAAGAAGCAACTTAGAACTGAGGAGAAATTTGCTGACAGTTAGAACAATTAATCAGTGGAACAGAAATTGCCTCCAGAAGTTGTGAATGCTCCAACACTGGACGTTTTTAAGAAGAGATTGGACAACTATTTATTTGTAATAGCAGGATAGAGCTTCCTGCTTGAGCAGGTTGTTGGAACAGAAGACCTCCAAGGTCATTTCCAACTCTGTTACTGTTAATCCACGCAAAGGGATGTAATTGTTTGCACTTTTATCCCCTTCTCCTTTGCAAGAAACTTTAATTTGGAAATAAGTCTCTCTACAGAGAAAGAAAGAAAGGAAAAAAGAAAGAAAGAAAGAAAGACACAGAAAGAAAGAAGAGAGAAAGAAAGGGAGAGAAAGAAAGGAAAAAAGAAAGAAAGAAAGAAAGACAAAGAAAGAAAGAAGAGAGAAAGAAAGGGAGAGAAAGAAAGAAAGAAAGACAGACAGACAGACAAAGAGGGACAGAGAGAAAGAAAGAGGAGAGAAAGAAAGAGAGAGCAAGCAAGAAAGAAAAAAAGTAAGACAGAGAGGGAGAGAAAGAAAGAAGAGAGAACGAAAGAAAGAGAGAGAAAGAATGACAGACAGACAGACAGACAGAAAGGGACAGAGAGAAAGAAAGAAGAAAGAAAGAGAAAGAAAGAGAAAGAAAGGAAGGAAGAAAAGAAGGAAGGAAGGAAGAGAAAGAAAAAAAGTAAGACAGAGAGGGAGAGAAAGAAAGAAAGAAGAAAGAAAGAAAGAAAGACACAGAGAGAAAGAAGAGAGAACAAAAGAAAGAGAGAGAGAGAAAGACAGACAGAGAGGACAGAGAGAAAGAAAGAAGAGAGAAAGAAAGAGAGAGAGAAAAAGAAAGACAAAAAAGTAAGACAGAGAGGGAGAGAAAGAAAGAAGAGAGAAAGAAAGAAAGAAAGAGGTTGTCTTTGTCTGCCACATATAACGCAATAACAGAAAAACAAGGGACCTTGGAGGTCTTCTAGTCCAACCCCTTGCTCAAGCAGGAGACTGTGTGTACCATTTCAGCCAAGGGGCTGTCAGAATCAGATTGACTCTTTCTTTCTGTGCCAGCTCACAAGTGCCGCAGCTTTCATTTCCATTTGGTCCCTCTGCGAACCTCAAAACGGCCTGGATGTGTGAAACAGACGGAGTTTAATGAAAATTGTAATTAGAACCCTGCAGTGTTCATCTCGGAAGCTGTACCGGTAATTTACATTACAAATGAAGGCAACGTCAGGGAAATGGAAGGTGATTCATCAGAGACCGGCTGAGGGAAGTGAAGATGGGCTGAGCGAGGCGGGAGGGGGATGGAATCCAATAAAGGATTGCAACTCCCGATATAATAAATACACCAGCCTTTCTCTGCCACCAGATGAGGTGGTTTCCATACAGGATGCTAATCGTCCAACGTCATGCATATTTATTTGGAACAAAAGCTCTGATCGGCTCACATCCTCCTTTTTTGCTGCCATATGCCGAAATTCAGTTGCTGCTAAGGAAGGGATGGTTCCAGGAAGTCTTCCTCCATGCTTTCAAAGAATGAATAGAGAATCCCACCATATCAACCTCTTGAGCTGATTAATGTTATCCCTTCCAAATCTAACGAGGGATACTTCAATCAATAAAGGAGAATATTTGTAGCTCAGGGTTTTAAACGTGGGGTCCTTGGCTGTTTTTGAGCTTGGTTTCCCCCACCCCGCAGATGTTTCATTACCCAACTAGGTAACATCATCAATGCCAGAAGGAAGTAATGTTTGCGGGGAGGAGGATGACTGTAGGGTCTGCTCTTTGAACTTGGTTGCTCTCTTTCAGATGTTTCATTGCCCGACTAGGTAACACCATCAGTGCTAGAAGGAAGCAGTGTTTGTGGAGAGGAGAGGGGACGAGGGGGGACTGTGAGGTCCTCAATGCCCTTTGAGCTTGGCTGTTTTCTTGCAGATGTTTCATTACCCAACTAGGTAACATCATCAATGCTAGAAGTAAGTAGTGTTTGTGGAGAGGAGCGGGGAGGGGGAGGGCGAAGGAGGAGGGGGGACTACAGGGTCCTCGGTGCTCTCTGAACTTGGTTGTTTTCTTACAGACGTTTCATTGCCCAACTAGGTAACATCATCAATGCTAGAAGGAAGTTGTCAGGTGTGCCTCCCTCAATAACCAAGAAAGAAAACTCCTAACTCCATTGTTCGTGGAATTAAAATACTTTTACTGGTTATGAAAAGATAGCAGCGAAAGTAAAGCAAGATCTGAGCCAGAAAGGCGCGAACAAGTACATATCAAATGATAACCCAGCCCCCTCCCTCCAACGACCCTGCTCCCAGCATCCAATCTGCAACTCCCTTAGGTGTCATGCGGGATGCATCTCCAAAAGGCATCATCATGTTGGTATGCAGGACGGTTGGCCTTGACCAAGTCCAAACACCCGCCCACCAGCATGCACAGAAGATGGTGAGAAGAAAACTCCCTTTTTCATATCACTCCTGTGCCATTTATTCCCATCCCAAATACCATGCCCCCACCCTCCCCGTTTTTATGGCAGCCAATAATAAGTAAGCGAAGCAGAGGCTGACAGAAGTAGTGTTTGTGGAGAGGAGCGGGGAGGGGAAGGAGGAGGGGGGACTACAGGGTCCTCGGTGCTCTCTGAGCTTGGTTGTTTTCTTACAGATGTTTCATTACCCAACTAGATAACCTCAACAGTACTAGAAGGAGTGGGATTTGCTTCCCGTCTATATTTTAGTGGCTTGCTCTGGCAGTGTAGGTGGGGATAGTTTAGAGCAGTGATGGCGAAACTATGGCACGCGTGTCACAGGTGGCACGCTGAGCCATTTGTCAGGGCACGCGAGGCGCTGCCCTGTCAGCTGGCCAGCGCGCATGCTGAGTTCACCTTTTTCAAAACCATTTTTTCCCCTCCCCAGGCTCCATAGGAGGCTTCCCTGAAGCCTTCGGAACGCTTAAAACAACCCTCCCAGCAAACCGGAAGTGACTGCCAGTTTGCTCGGAGGGTCGTTTTAAGTGTTCCGAAGGCTTCAGGGAAGACTCCGGATGGTCCCTGAAGCCTCCGGAGGGCCTCCGGGGGAGGCGGGGGAGGCTCTTTTCGCCCTCCCCAGGCTCCTATAAAGCCTCTGGAGCCTAGGGAGGGCGGAAAAAGCATGTAAAAATGGGGGAAGCGCGTTGTGCGTGCATGCGCATTGGGGGGCTCGCGCATTGCATTATGGGTGCGGCACGCCCGCACACGCCCCCCCCGCGCTACCCCCACTTGTGGCACGCCAGCCAAAAAAGGTTCACCATCGCTGGTTTGGAGGTTCTTCAATCATCAAATAAAAATGAGGGGTGACTGTAGCCCTGTTTGCAATTCTGTCCAGCTTTGCAGAATAAAGAACGAAGATAAATTGGTGTAGTAAATCCTAATGTTGTGTAGACCAGGGTTGTTCAACCCCCGGCTTATGGACCAGCTCCGGGCTGTGGCATGCCAGAAACTGGGCTGCACAAGCAAGCGAAGCCCCATCTGTGGGATGCAAGCAGCATGCGAAATCACACCACTTCTGATCTGTGGGAAAACCTCCTCGCTACGGAACTGGTCCCTGGTGCCCAAAAGGTCAGGGGCTGCTGGTGTAGAACAAAGATGGTGGTGAGGAACATCTCTCCAGTTTGACTTCGTATCAGTTCAGAGGCGATATTCAGCCCGTTCGGACCGGTTCGAGTGAACCGGTCACGGAAATTTTGAGTAGTTAGGACAACCGGCAAACACCACCTCTGGTTGGCCCTGCCCTCCTGCCCCAGTTCGCCGCGCACAAGCTCACTTCGTGAGCGCATGTGCCTTCCGTGCATGCGCACAGACTTGCACTTTGCTTGCCCACGTGGCTTGCACGCATGTGTGCGGCATTGAAAACGTGGCTAAATAGGACAGCATAGAACCGGGGCAGGGGGTGGGATGGGGTGGCGGTACCACACGCAGGCCGCCACTACCAGTTCGGCCTAAACCAGCTAAATAACACCTCTGGTTGGCTCTCAAAATCACATTCTGAATGGTGAAAAGTCACATCAATCGCTCAGTGAAATAGAAAGGATAGTTACAGAGCAGAAGGCAGAAAGATACAAACTAAGACAATGGGATGTGAAGGCTGGGAGCTTCCAATCCGACGAAGCCAACACTGAGCATGTATGTCTCTTGTTCTCTGGACAGGTAGTCCTCAACTTAAAGCGGTTCATTTAGTGACCGTTCCAACAGCACTGGAAAAAGAAACTTGTGACCATTTCTCACACTTGTGACTGTTGCAGTCACATGATCTGAGTTCAGACACTTGGCAACAGGCTCGTATTTATGATGGCTGCAGTGTCCTGGGGTCATTTGATTACGTTGTGCGAATGTCTGACGATCAAAGTCAATGGGAAAGCCAGATTCACTTCACAATCGGCCGTGACTTATAACTGCAGGGATTCCAGCGGTGGGATTCACTTAGGCTTACCAATGGCTGGCAACTAGGAGTGTATGTGCGAGCACGCGCCTTCCGTGCATGCATGCTCTTTGCTCGCAGGCACGGCGTGTCCCCATGTGTCCGGCGTCAAAAACAAAGCTACACGGGATGTTTTGGAGCCAGGACAAGGAGGTGGGTTGACCCACACTTCGCCGCTACTGGTTTGGGTGAACCGGTCCGAACCGGCTGAATACCACCTCTGAGGAATTCCCTTCAGAACTGTGACAAGGAAGGTTGTAAAATGGGGGTACTTCAGTAGTGGGTTTCGGCTCCCATTGCAACCGGTACGCTGCAACAGGAGCCAGGTGTGCACAACGGGGACAGGCGCTGCGCACGCGTGCATGCGCACCCACCACCTGCGATGCTCCAGCTGCTCAGCAAAGTGTCACACAGGTGCCATACGTAAGGGAAGCGGGCGGGCAGGCATTCCAAAGCACCATTTCAGTACAGTGGCTGCTACATATGTACCGGGGCGTACCGCCTGCAATCCACCGCTTGGGTACTGTAACAAAAGCCTCCCTTTGCAACAGAAATGTCGGACTCAATTCTGGTCAGAAGGCGAGGACTATCTATACACTCAAAAGGGATGAGAACAGAACCTGCCTGGCCCTGATTTGGCTGTACATTTTGGGAGTTGTGTACATTTGGAACAGTTTTCAGACTGGAATTCAGCAAAAAGAAAAACCAAGGGAGGAGTCTGGTATTTTCCCTTCGAGAAAGTGCATTTTGCAACAGCGCAAAGATCAGGCAGTGATAAAATAATGTCCGTTGCACGCACACACAAAAAAAACCAGGAAAGCTATATGATGATCTTTGTGTTTGCATTAAACATTCACCCAGAGGAACATTTTTCCATTCTCCCAATGGCTCAAAAGTGGCCAAAATCCAAATTTCCTTTAAAAGCTCCCTGAAGCTCATTTATTGGATTGAGATCTTGTCTTTCTCGGTTGAAAGACAAGGTGGCAAACAATTAAAACTTCAATCACTGATTGATTCACTCTCAATTAAAATCCGGGCAAGAGAGAGAGAGAGGGGGGGGGGAGAATTGGGCTGCTGTTCTAAAGATAATAACAGAGTGACAGAGTTGGAAAGGATCTGGGATGTCTTCTAGTCCAACCTCTTGCTCAAGCTGGAGATCCAGCACCAGAGGTGGGTTTCATGTAAGTTTACCACTGGCTCGCCGCACACCAAAAATTTGAGTGCGCATGTGCACATGCTCGCTTTGTGAGTGTGTGCACCTTCCGTGCATGCGCTTTGCTCGTGCACATGGCTTGCATGCATGCATGCGACTTAGAAAACACGGCTACCATATTTTTCGGAGTATAAGATGCACCTTTTTTCCTCAAAAAAGAGGCTGAAAATCCGAGTGCGTCTTATACAGCATTGTTTGCCTCCCGAAACTCCTCCCCTTTCACCAAAATGGCCGTTCATAGCTTTTAGGAGGCTTCCAGAGTGCTCCTGGGGGCTGGGGAGGTGAGAAATGAGCAAAAAATGGGCCGTTTTTTGCTCAATTTTGCCCCCCCCCCACAGCCCCCAGGAGCACTCTATAAGCTTCCTAAAGGCTATGCATGCCCTTTTTTGACAAAAAACAGGCCTGTTTTTGCAAAAAACAGGTTGTTTTTTGCTCATTTTTGCCCCCCCCAGGAGCCCTCTCCAAGCCTCCTAAGGGCTATCCATGTTCTCTTTTTGGGGGGGGGGGAGTGGGCCTGTTTTCGTGAAAAACGGGCCGTTTGGGGGAGGTTTGCAGAGTGCAAAAACTTTTTTTAAAAAATTTGCTTCTTTAAAACCTTGGTGCGTCTTATACTCCAGTGCGTCTTATACTCCGAAAAATATGGTAAATAGGACTGCATACAGCGGGGGGGGGGGTGGCTGGTCCACCCGCACGTTACCACTACCGGTTCACCTGAACCGGTCCGAACCGGCTGAATACCATCTCTTTCTAGAACCATTTCAAATAAATGTCTGTCCACTCTCTTTTTAAAAGCTTCCAGTGTTGGAGCATTTACAACTTCTGGAGGTGAGTTGCTCCACTGATTAATTGTTCTCACTGTCAGGGAATTCCTCTTTAGTTCTAGGTTGCTTCTCTCCTTGATTAGTTTCCATCAGACTTTTGACTTCTGTAGCATTCCTCATGCTCATATGATCAAAAGTCAGATGCTTGGCCAAGGATTCATACTTATGACCGTTGCTGTGTCCCAAGGTCACGTGATCCCCTTTTGTGACCTTCTGGCAAGCAAAATCAATGGGGAAGCCAGATTCATTTAACAAATGGGTTATTAACAGCTGCAGTGATTCACTTAACAACTGTGGCAAGAAAGGATGTAAAATGGGGCAAAAAAAAAGTACCTTAACAAATGTCTCATTAACCAAAGAAAGGCCGGGCTCAACTGTGGACTACCTTGTACAAACCTAAATAAACTCAAATGAAATAAAATAAACTTTCTGAAGTGCTTCTACTGCATATCAAGAACCTAGCACAGTGGTTAACTATGACCGAGGTGACATGTTATGACGTTTTAAATGACAAGCCAGTGTTCACCAATATCAAACAACACGTACAGGTGGTCCTTGATTTATAATCACAATGGAGGTCCAAAATTTCCATTGCTAAGCAAGGCCGTTATTAAGTGGCTCATTTTATGACTCTTTTTGCCACAGTTGTTAAGTGAAACATGAGGTTGTTCTAACTTCTCTCATTGACTTTGCTTGTCAGAAGCCCGTTGAGAGGACTGCAAATGGTGATCGCATAACTCGGGACCATACAACTGTCATTAATACATGCCAGTTGCCAAGTATCATGTGACATGGGGATGCTGCAACGGTCGTAAATGTGAAAAACAGTCATAAGTATGAAAAATGATCATGTCCATTTTTTTTCGTGCCATTGCATCCTTGAATTGCCACTAAATGAATGATTTCAAGTCGAGGACTACCTGTATAGATACTAACTGGAGAATTTTGGGATTTGCACACATCTTAAAGTTGCCAAGTTTGAAAAACAATGTTATAGATTCTTGACTGACATTCTTGTTTAACAGTGTAAAAATCTAGAGCAGTGTTTCTTAACCTCGACCCTTTAAAATGTGTGAATTTTAACTCCCAGAATTCCCTAGCCAGCCATGCTAGCTGGGGAATTCTGTGAGTTGGTCCTAAAGTGGCTGAAGGTGATCTAGAGAACACTCACTCATTAGATTATGAGAAAGCTTTTGATAGAGTTGCTTGGGATCATTTTAAATGGGTTTTCAACCACTTGGGAATTCTCTAATTTTTTTATACTGCATATCCATAGTTCCTAACTGAGATATTTTTTATATAAAAAGGATACTACCCTATTGGATAAATTCAATTTTCAGTTTTCTTCAAAAATGTCCTCTTTCTGCTTTTCTTTCTAATTTGGTTTGGAATTTCTTTCTTGGGTCTCTGAATATATCAAAGAAATCATAATAGCAATAACAGAACATGTGTTATAGTTAAAAGAGAATAGTGAGTTACATTTTTAGAAACAAGGCAGAAATTCTCCTTAATATGATTTTGATATTATGTGAGTTTCATACACTGTTGCATTACTGTATTCTATAAAAAGGCATAATCAGATTTAACACTATTGGGCCGTAATAATCATTTTGACATATTTGAAGATTGATGGTTTCAGCTTTTGTTTAGCTTGGCATAAATATCCCTACAACATTCGCTATACTGCTAAAGTGGAACAATGTTCCTACGCTAATACCAATGCAAGGAAATAGAGATAGATGATCTGCCATACTTTGAGTATTTGGGGTAAGAGAAATGCGATTAAGATTAATTTAATTTACAGGCAGATTTATTTATCAAGAGCTCTTCTTGTTTCTTTCCCACAAGTGGGAAAGTGAATGTAAATATGATCAATTTTCCCTTCCCCTACCTGTCAAGCTCATCGTTCCAGAATCTCACTGTAAAAATTAAAACTATCTATTATGCAAAAGTGGATTTAATTTAAAGATTGAAGATTCATTGGTGGGCTTTTGTTCTTCAGTGGGTTTTTTTTCCAGTCTGGACATTGGCAGGAAAAAGCATTTTTCAGAATTCAACTTTTCTTTAGCTTCAATTTGTGAACTACCGTATTTTTGGAGTATAAGACGCACTGGAGTATAAGACGCACCAAGGTTTTGAAGAGGCAAGTTTTTTTAAAAAAAGTGTTTGCACTCTGCAAACCTGTCAAAAACGGCCCGTTTTTCACAAAAACAGGCCCGTTGATTGTTTTTTTTTTTTAAAAGGGCATGAATAGCCTTTAGGAAGTTTGTAGAGTGCTCCTAGGGGGTGGGGGTGGGGCCAGAAACGAGCAAAAAACAGCCCATTTTTCACTCATTTCTGCCCTCCCCAGCCCCCAGGAGCTGTCTGAAAGCCTCCTAAAGGCTATGCATGGCCATTTTGGAGAAGACGGCGGGGTTTCTGGAGGCAAAAAATGCTGTATTCAGTGTATAAGATGCACCCACATTTTCACCTTTTTTTGGAGGGAAAAAGGTGCTTCTTATACTCCGAAAAATACAGTACGTTTTAACCTCATTAGGATCCTAGCCAGGTTTGGCTTTTGTATAATTTCAGAATCCATTTCAATATCTGGACTTAATATCACAAGATAGACATATAAAGAATTGGGTTGTGGATAAATACTGTAGTTGAGCCTTTTTATTCATAGCAAACTTGTATTACGGGATAACCGATATCCGGGGAGGCTCAGTGGGCAGCTGAGGGTTCGCCCAGGTTCGGGCGATCCTCTAGCTAGGATTCTGCCCAGTTTGGCAAACCCCGAAATGCCACACCTGGCTGGCCACGCCCACCCTGCCCCTCATCTCCCAGGTGTCTCCACATGGCCCGTTCATCATGCCAGATAAGTGCAGGGCCCGCGCTGAGGCCGCCGGGGGCGGGGAAATGGGCCTTTCGGAGGTTAGGGGCGTGTTCCCAGCTTCCAGACGCCAGGGGAAGCAGTTTTCGCCCTCCCAGAGGCTCGAGGAAAGCCTACAGAGCCCGGGGAGGGCAAAAAACACCCCCACACACACCGTGGTGCAGGAGGCTGACTAGGCCACACCCACCTTGGCCACGCCCACCCAGCAACATGTCAGCAAACCCATTGCTGCAATTTTTGAAGCCCACCCCTGGATAACCTTGATTTTTTAAAATGCTGTTTTAAAGTAAATTGGTCCTCTCGTGTCACTGAACCAAGGGAGTTTAGATGAAGCTGCTCTTAAAATTCTTTTCTGTAATTTAAATCTAAACTATGTTCCGGTTATTAGATCAATCCCTCCTTCCTTCCTTCCTTCCTTCCTTCCAGATCATCCTCCCTCCCTCCTTCCCTTCTCATTCCTTCTTTCCTTCTGTCCTTCCTTCTTTACTTCCTTTCCTCAAGATCACCCTTCCTTCCTCCCCTCTCCCTCCTTTCTCCTTCTTCCCTCCCTTCTCCTTCCTTCCTTTCTTCCTTTCAAGATAATCCTTCCTTCCTTCCTCCCTTCTCAGTCCTTCCTTCCATCCTTCCTTTCGTCCTTCCTTCTTTCCTTCCTTTCCTCAAGATCAGCCTTCCTTCCTACCTTCCATCCTTCCTACCTTCCTTTTGTCCTTCCTCCTTCCTTCCTTCCCTCCCTCAATCCACGAACCCATTTTCCTAAAAAGCTGAATAGATACCGTGTTTCCCCGAAATTACATGTCCTGATAATAAGGCCACGCCACATTTTTCTGGTGGGCACAAATATAAGCCCTCCCTTGCAAATAAGCCCCTGGATAACCCCCCACCTCCAGCCAGGCAGAGCGCCGCTCACGAGTCTAGCGGTATCCCAAAGGTGCCAAGCCGTGGGAACCGATGGGGAGGCAAAGGTGATCGCGTTGCTTAATGCCTTCGGGATACCGCTAGGTTGGTGAGTGGCTCTGTGCCCAGCTGAAGAGGGGGGTTGCCGGGCAGCTGCTCTCTTGCAAGCAGGCTCCCAAAGAGCCGGGCACAGCCTCATGGGCGAATGGCTGTGTTGCGCTGTCGCAGCAGTGCAAAACAGCAGCCAAGAAGCGACCACACTCACGAGCAGCCACCCCACAAACCCCCTTTCCAGCCATTCACCGACCTAGGGGTATCGCCATGCTGAGTGAGCGCCTGTTCACTGCTGCCTGGCTCCCGTGGCTTGGCGCCTTCGAAATGGCAGTGAATGGTGCTCTGCACGGCTGGAGGAAGGGTTGCGCAAGCGGCTGTTCCGCTCTCGCTTATGCACCTGCCAGCCTCACGATGCCCTGGCCCAGCTCTCTTCGCAGAGCCAGGACACCTCTGCCGCCACCACTGCCGCTGCCGCATGGCTTTTTCTGCGGCTTCCAAACTGAGTCTTCCGGCAGTAGCCACTCTGGGCGTACGCTCTATGGTTGTACGCTCTGCCGGCAGCTGGCCCACAACCATCGAGCGTACGCCCAGAGCGGCTACTGCCGGAAGACTCAGTTTGGAAGCCGCAGAAAAAGCCATGCGGCGGCAGCGGGGGTGCCCTGGCTCTGCGGAGAGAGCTGGGCCAGGGCATCGTGAGGCTGGCAGGCGTGTGAGCGAGAGCAGAACAGAGATTCACGCAACCCCCCCCTCCAGCCGTGCAGAGCGCCATTCACTGCCATTTCAAAAGCGCCAAGCCGCAAGATCTGGCGGCGGCAAACAGGCGCTCACGCAGCTTGGCGATACCCCTAAGTCAGTGGATGGCGCTGTGCCCGGCTGGAAAGGGGTTTTGCCGGGTGGCTGCTCATGAGCGTGGTCGCTTCATGCCTGCTGTGTTGCGCTGCTGCAACAGCGCAACACACCCCTTCGCCCCTGAGGCTGTGCCCGGCTCTTTGGGAGCCCGCTCGTAAAAGAGCAGCTGCCCGGCAACCCCCAAATAATAAACCCTCCCCTCATAATAAGGCCCAAGCCATATTTTGTGTGTAAAAAGAAAATAAGACCCTTATAACACGGTATTAACCATGTACAGTTTGTGGAACTGCAACTTGTGTTTACATTTTTATCAAGTGGCGGAAAGTTGCTTTTTTCTGATCTCCAAGTTGAAAGGGAGGCAGACAAAACAAAACAAAAATATCAAGATGACAGCCATGACGCCTTGACCGAAGGTCATCATCTATTTGAAAATATGTCCTGTTTTGAGATCTATGAGAATTAACTGCAGCCAATAAAAGTTCAGAATTATTAAGAAACTCACACAAAGGTTGCAAAAAGGAAAATCAAATTTTAAGCAAGACTCCGGCAATCTATTTCATATGTACTATTCACAAAAATGTAGTAGTAGTAGTAGTAGTAGTAGTAGTAGTAGTAGTAGTAGTAGTAATTAATA
Source organism: Natrix helvetica (assembly GCF_964273705.1). NCBI lineage: Eukaryota > Metazoa > Chordata > Lepidosauria > Squamata > Natricidae > Natrix > Natrix helvetica. The sequence continues at coordinate 170,093,365 of NC_138549.1, forward strand.
TTATGTCTGAGTAATCTACAGTTAGATTTATAGTCTAAGAACAGCAGAAATTTAAGAATTCAAGCCCCAACCAAGACCCTTAAATTAATTAACCCCCTATAAGTTAATTAACCCCAACTAATATGTTAATTAACCCCAACTAACCCCAATTAATTATAAGTTAATTATGCAGGAAAGATATGTTTTGGGCATACTGGAAACCCAAGGATTGATTGCAATTGTCTCGCTGCTGGGGGTGCAAATGCAGACTTCAAATATGAAATCATGCAATCTGATTTTCATTTCATCCCTGCATATTAGAGCAGAGTTGGGTTTCAGATTTGAAAGCAAAAAAGTACTGGGAATTTTCAGGGAAAATTTCAAGGAATTGCTCTTATGGGCTATATGTGTTTTCCTGGGCCCTGAAAAAGCACCCGCCACAGCGCTGAAAAAACTGACTTATGGCCGTTTTCACACTTACGACTGTGGCAGCCATGGCCACGTGATCAAACTTCAGACGCTGGACAACTGACTCATATTTATGACGTTTGCAGTGTTCCACCTTTTGCGACCTTCTAACAAGCAAAGTCCATGGGGATGTCACTTAACAACCGTGTTGCTAATTTATCAACTGCAGTGATTCGCTGAACAACTGCGGCAAGGAAGGTCATAAAATGGGGCAAAACTCATTTCATAATTGTCTTTCTTGTTTAGCAATGGTCATTGTGGTCGTAAGTCAAGGACTAGCTGTATTCTGGAATTCTTTTCAGTGTTTCTTTATTTTCCAGTCTGTAAATCTATAGGTACATATTATGTGTATGTATATGTTGATATGTAAACATCATTTTAAGGGTAACAACATCTTTACACGGAGAATGACAAAATAATCATTTCCCCATTGATTTCTGACTTCTAATTTCCCCCAGGGAAGGAAATCCATTACATCATTGATTAACTACATTTGTAAGGATAGATACACAACAGTTCTAATTTTTCTTCCTCCGCTGTGAGTCCCGTTTTTATTCCAATTGATCACAGCAATAAAACGAGCTTTGTTTCTCCAAGAATACAACCAAGTTTAAACCTGATCACATCCTGGCCTATAGCAAACCTCATACTTCCTGAACCTGCATCCAGAGATTGTTAGAGAGTTTTAGAATAGAATAACAAGACTTGGAAGGGACCTTGGAGGTCTTCTAGTCAAACCCTCTGCTTAGGCAGAAAACCCTACACCACTCCAAACTAATTGCTATCCAACATCTTCTTAAAAACTTCCAGTGTTGGAGCATTCACAACTTCTGGAGGCAAGATGTTCCACTGATTAATTATTCTCACTATCAGGAAATTTCTCCTTAGTTCTAGGTTGCTTCTCTCCTTGATTAGTTTTCACCCATGGCTTCTTGTCCTGCCCTCGGGTGCCTTGGAGAATAGCTTGACTCCCTCTTCTTTGTGGCAACCCCTGAGATATTGGAAGACTGCTATCATGTCTCCCCTAGTCCTCCTTTTCATTAAACTAGACATACCCAGTTCCTGCAACTATTCTTTTCACATCTTGGGATCAATCCTCCCGGGTAAATATCTATGGAGCTTCTTAATCATCCAGGTCAGGGTTTGTCCAAAGGTGCTTTTTTTTTCCTTTGAAGAAGTTTCACTTCTCATCCCAGAAGCTTCTTCCGCTCTGGACGTCCATCCAGTCAGAACAGAAGAAGCTTCTTGAATGAGAAGCGAAACATCTTCAAAGAAAAACACGAAACTCCAGTTGCTTCTTGAAAAAGCACCTTTGGGACCTAAAAGGTAAACCAAAACTGGAAACTAACAGCATGCAAGCAAATGGTGGCACAGAGTGCAGTACTGCAGGTTACTTCTGCTGACTGCTGGTTGCCTTCAATATGGCAGTTCAAATCTCACCAGGGTCAAGGTTGACTCATCCTTCCAAGGTGGGTAAAATGAGGACCCAGATTGTTGGGGGCAATAGGCTGACTCTGTAAACAGCTTAGAGAGGGCTGTGAAAGCCCTGTGAAGCGGTATATAAGTCTAAGTGCTATTGCAATTCTTCTATTATAAGATTATCATAACAAAAGCTTGCAAGTTTGATTGACACACACACAGAGACAGACCTTTTATCTTCATAAAAACTAAAGAAGGTCATGTCTGAATCAGATTCAGATTTCTTCCATCTGACACCCCCGTCCCCCCCAGTGCAAACGTGAGCTACAAATGTTCTCTTCTACCACAATCTTTGCTTCGTAAAACTCGTCCACAATATTTGCTTCTTAAAACAGACCCGCGGTCCTCGTTGCACAGATTGCCATGCTGGCTCGAGTTAGCCGTTAAGGGCCAGCAGTGCAATCACTAACATTTATGCCCCAGGGCTTAAGTACGTGGTATCTACTCAGGGAAAAGAACCATTTATCTCTCCTGCCACCCTGTGCAATTCGTTTTGGGTCCCCTCTGATCTTCGACCAACACATCTCAACCGCAAGTCCATTATTGCCAGCGCATTTCTGGCCCCCACCCACCAACACATGCTCCAATTAAGCCTCAGCGCACCTCCGTTCCTGGTGTGCATCATATCTCCTGCAAATGTGCAGCTGGTCGGTGTGTTTCCATTGCTGATGTTCTTCCTCTCCCCCATTCCCTGCCTCGTGTTTAATTTGAAAGGGAATTGATTGGGGGGGGGGGGGTTAGGTTGCAAATGGGCCGGAGGCAAATGCTGCCATTATTATCGAAGCCTGGCAGAAACAGATAAAGCCAATTTTTTTAAAAAAAACTCCAGATCTTTCTTGTCAATCTTCTCTCTGCCTCTCTCTCAGTTTCCCTGTCTCTCTGTGTGTGTCTCGGTCTCTCTCTATCTCTGTCTCTCTGTCTTTCTCTCTGTCTCTCTCTATCTCTGTCTCTCTCTGTCTGTCTCTCTGTCTCTCTGTGTGTTTCTGTCTCTCTCTATCTCTGACTCTTTCTATGTCTGTCTCTCTGTCTCTCTTGTGTCTCTGTCTCTCTCTATCTCTGACTCTCTGTCTGTGTGTATGTGTCTCTCTCTATGTCTGTATTTCTGTCTCTGTCTCTCTCTCTCTATGCCTCTCTCTATGTCTGTCTCTCTGTGTCTCTGTCTCTCTCTGTGTGTGTGTCTGTCTCTCTGTCTGTCTCTTTCTCTCTGTCTCTGTGTGTCTGTGTCTCTGTCTCTGTCTGTCTGTCTCTGTCTCTTTCTCTCTGTGTGTGTGCCTCTGTCTCTATCTCTGTCTGTCTCTCTGTCTCTCTCTATCTCTGACTCTATGTCTGTCTCTCTGTGTCTCTGTCTCTCTGTGTGTGTGTGTCTGTCTCTCTGTCTCTGTCTGTCTCTCTTTCTCTCTCTGTCTCTGTGTGTCTCTGTCTCTCTGTCTCTTTCTCTCTCTCTCTGTGCCTCTGTCTCTTTGTATCTGTCTCTCTCTCTCTCTCTCTCTCTCTCTCTCTCTGTCTCTGTCTGTCTCTCTGTGTCTGTCTCTCTGTGTTCTGTCTCTATCTCTCTGTGTGTGTCTCTCTCTATGTCTGTCTCTCTGTGTCTCTGTCTCTCTCCGTGTGTGTGTCTCTGTCTCTCTGTCTGTCTGTCTCTGTCTCTCTCTCTCTGTCTCTCTCTCTGTGTGTCTCTGTCTCTCAGTATCTGTCTCTCTCTCTGTCTGTCTGTCTGTCTGTCTGTCTCTCTCTCTCTCTTCCCCCCCTCTCTCATCCCGGTTCTCATTCACAACTCTGCAAAATTTAAAAAAATAAATAGGAACGGGTGAGTGTGACATTGATCCTGGATGCCTCTGGTTGTGTTCACACCACATAATTAATCAGGTCAGCGAAAGGCCTCCATGCTTCATTTGCATAAAATGCTAAGCTGGGATCCCTTTAATAATGATGAGTTTTTCGAAGGAGGAACATTACGGGCCTTGTGCAAACCCAGCCTTTCTTGCTTAGTTTGTTTTCCGTACATTGGGAGACTCCAGAAAAATGAATCAATTTGCGAACCGTCTTAAACATCTGGAACAGCAGCTGCCAAGGTCTGTCCTGCTCCTCTTAATTCAGAAGGATAACCGGTTTTCTACTTCACGTGGTATTTAACGTTATATTTGTTGTCTTGTTCTTTTAATCTTTTGCAATATTGTTTTATCCGATTGTAAGCTGCCCAGAGTCATGGCACAGTGATCTGGGTGGCATATAAATTAAGTAAGTAAGTAAATATTCCAGTGTCGGGTGGATTTCGTGGTATACATGATGTACAATGACAATAAAGGCTATACCAGTGGTGGCAAACCTTTTCAGCACTCAAACCAGAACGCACATGTGTGCGTGCGCCGACCAACAGGTTTTTGGGTTTCTGACACATGCGCGCCAGCCAGCTCGTCTTCACGGAGCATCAGAAAACCAAAGACCAGCTGGCCGGTACGCACATGCCTGCTTTGGGAGCCATCTTCTAGCCGTTTTGGGGGCGTTTTCAGGTCATTTTGGGTGCATAAAACAGGCCGAAAAATGCCTGTTTTGGGGCTGGTTTTGGGGCCATTTTTTCAGGGCATTTTCAGGCGCTCAGGCACCCGCGAAGGCCAGCGCACCGGAAACCAGAAGTGCAGCTGGCAACAGCGCACGTGCCCACAGAGAGGGCTCTGCATGCTACCGCTGGCATTCGTGCCATAGGTTCGCCATTGCGGGGCTATACAATCCTGATTTCCAATCATGAATTATTTTATTCCATTTATTTAAAACATTTATTGGGCCATCCATCTTATAACCAATTCTGTGCTAAAGTGAACACAGCATAAAAGGTTAAAACTGTAGAAATTAAACAGATGAAAGGCATCCTAGATATCATAAAGCATTATCGATTTTTCCCTGTCTTTGTTATGCATTCACCTCCAAAATAACTCTGTTGATTGTATTTTCCTTGGCACAAATAATCTCTTCCATCTCTGTTTTCTATGTTTATTACTAGTTCTGTGGATTACGGTGACCATGCCTATGGGAACGGTCTTACATTCAAGGCCATTAAAATGTCCTTTTGGGACCTGTTGCAAAAGAAAATTTGCTCAACCCTGGCTGAGAATCCTTTCATAGAATGATCGACTTTAGATTTGCCATGCCCTTCAGATGTGGTATTCAGCCGGTTCGGATTGGTTCGGGCAAACCGGTAGCGGAGATAGCTGGCGGTCCTGCCCCCCACCCTGGCGCTATGCCATCCTATTTAGCCCCGTTTTTGAGGCCAGGCACATGCACAGAAGGTGTGCGCGCGAGCAAAGGCATGCACAGAAGGCCGGGCACGTGTGCAAAAGGCGCCCACGTGCGAGGTGAGCGTGGTTAACTGGTGGAAAAAAATAAGTGAAACCCACTGCTGATGCCCTTCAGAGGTGGATTCCTACCGGTTCGGACCGGTTTGGCTGAACTGGTAGCTGGAACCAGCAGCGACCGAAGCCTGCCATGCCCCTGAACCAGTTCTCCTACGGGGCCACCATCTTGGCTTTTGGTTCTGCGCATGTCCAGAACAATTGCAATTGCATAACTGTATTTTTTTTCTTTTTTTTCACGTTTTGCACATGCAAAGACCTATTTTTGTGCAAATGTCCAAAAATTTTGCACGCAGCGAAACGGTAGTAATGCCAGGAGCAACCCACCCCTGAAGCCCTTGAGTTTTTCCCCGACAGCCAGCAATCAGAAATGCATGTGAAGCATCCAAATTTGCTACTCGGACCAGATTGTATTTCTTCTCATTATTTAATGTGCAAGAACGCATTTGCCTGTCTTTATCTCTCAATTTGTTTGTTTGTTTGTTTGTTTATTGGATTTCTATGCCGCCCTTCTCCCAAAGGACTCAGGGCGGCGTACAACATTTAAAAAAAAACACATATTACAAAAGTGAAAAAGGAAATTAGATAAGAGTATCCAAAAACAAACTCAATTCATATGAACAATAACATTTTATAAATTAGATTAAAATTAACAATTAAATCAATCATTTATTTTATTTTGTTCAGGCCAGGCCGGCTTGCTGGAAAAGCCAACTTTTTAGGGCGCGTCGGAAGGACCCGAGGCCGGGGATTATGCGAAGCTCCGGGGGCAGCTCATTCCAGAGGGAAGGCGCTCCCACAGAGAAGGCTCTCCCACCCGGAGGTCACTAGCTGACAGCACCCTGAAGAGGCCAACTCTGTGGGATCGCACTGCACGGTGGGAGGCTACTGGTGGCAGTAGGTGGTCTCACAGGTACCCTGGGCCTAAGCCATGGAGCGCTTTAAAGGTCATAATTAGTACCTTGAATCGCACCCAGAAAACAACCAGCAACCAGTGCAGGCTGCCTAAAAGGGGTGTAACATGGGAGCACCTAGGTACCCCCATGATAACCTGCGCGGCTGCATTCTGGACCAGCTGACGCCTCCGGGTGCTCTTCAAGGGCAGCCCCATGTAGAGAGCGTTGCAGTAGTCCAGGCGAGAAAGGATCAATCAGACAAGAACAGGTGGTAACTGGCTCAACAGTAGTAACTGTGAGAGGGATCTTGGAGTCCTAGTGGAATAATAGTAATACAGTCTTCGTAAATAGTTGGACAGTGTTGTGGGAATTAGTTGTTTAGCAGAGTGATGGCATGCGGGGGAAAACTCTCCTCGTGTCTATAAATGCAGAAACTGCAAGAAACAGCAGGCAAGAAGTAATTCTGTGGTAGAAGACTCCCCAAAGCATTTATCCACGTGGCTTTTTTTTGTGTGTGTGTACAAAAATACAAATCAAAACAGCCTTTTTGCCAAAGATTCTCAATACCCTGTTATCATGTTCACTCCCACAGTGCCCAGAGTTTAATATAGCTGTCCTATCCTTTGTGTATCTGCAGTCCCTGAAAAAGTCTAAATAATTATCCCTCTCCAGCCAGGAGCTTCAAAAACTTTTTTTTTTGACTTTTCTTTCCGATGGTTGCTTTTCCCACGACCTTCTTCCCCACCCAGCCATCTAATTTTCCCCTGTCCTGCAGAACTGGGGGCAGAGATGATCACTCTAAAAATATAATTCTTCTTGAGATGGAAAATTAAAATAGAAACGGGGGGGGAAAAAACCCTCCACTTCTTCTTTTTCTCTGTTCTGTATTAAAGAGGAATGAAATCTCACTTCGCAAGCCCTCTTAACAGTGTGTGTTTTTTTTTTCAAAATAAGAACCGGGGAGTGATGTTAAAACACAGGTAGTCCTCAACTTACAACCATTCGTTTAGGGCAGGGGTGTCCAAACTTGGGAACTTTAAGACGTGTGGACTTCAACTCCCAGAATTCCCCAGCCAGCATGGCTGGCTGGGGAATTCTGGCAGTTGAAGTCCATACGTCTTAAAGTTCCCATGTTTGGACACCCCTGGTTTAGGGACTGTTCGAAGTTACAAGAGCACGGGAAAAAAAAAAACTTCATGATCGTTTTGTGATCGTTGCGGCATTCCCATGGCCACGTGATCAAAATTCAAACGCTCGGCAACTGGCTCGTATTTATGATGGAAGCCGTGTCCCGGGGTCACGAGCTCCTCTTTTGCGACCTTCAAAGTCAATGGGGGGAAGCCAGATTCACTTAACAACCGTGCTGCTAACTTAACAACTGCAGCGATTCACTTAACGCCTGTGGAAAAGAAAGGTCGTAAAATGGGGGAGGGGGGGTAAAACTCGCTTAACATCCTTGTGGCATCTTTAGAAAGAGAAGGAACTGCATGGAGGTCTTTCTCTCTGTACTGTGAGGGAGACATCTCAGGTGTTTTTAGTTTCCACCCAGTTCCATCTGTGGCCGCCAAGTTGCACCTCCAGCTTCCTAACTCCGTCCATCAGTTCACGAACTCTCTTCCTTTGGCATAATGCAGAGGAAATGACTCAAACTTATCTATGGGAAAGTTCGTTCTTATGCAGTCAGAAGTGAACCACTGATAACATGATCTGAACACGAAGCCCCGGGAGCATCACTCTTCTGCCCACAAAAGATTTGCATCTAGTCATTTATTAAAGCAGGTGAAAATAGGGCCACAGGAACGCTACCCCTGCCTGTCACCAGGAGTGGGTTCCGGCAGCCACGACTGCTGGTTCGCTCGTGGTCGCGCAGTACTATGCCACTTTATAATGCCTTGGTAAGGCCACACTTGGAATACTGCATTCAGTTCTGGTCGCCACGATGTAGAAAAGATGTGGAGACTCTAGAAAGAGTGCAGAGAAGAGCAGCAAAGATGATTAGGGGACTGGAGACTAAAACATATGAAGAACGGTTGCAGGAACTGGGTATGTTTAGCTTAAGAGAAAGAAGGACTAGGGGAGACATGATAGCAGTCTTCCAATATCTCAGGGGTTGCCACAAAGAAGAGGGAGTCAAACTATTCTCCAAGGCACCTGAGGGTAGAACAAGAAGCAATGGGTGGAAACTAATCAAGGAGAGAAGCAACTTAGAACTGAGGAGAAACTTCCTGACAGTTAGAACAATTAATCAGTGGAACAGCTTGCCTCCAGAAGTTGTGAATGCCCCAACACGTTAAGAAGATGTTGGATAGCCATTTGTCTGAAACGGTATAGGGTTTCCTGCCTAGGCAGGGGGTTGGACTAGAAGACCTCCAAGGTCCCTTCCAACTCCGCTATTGTATTGTATGAAATCTTGGTTCCCTTTCAAAGCATGGTTTGCCGATTGTGATCCAAGCTAGAGAACGTGGCCTATTTCCACCCCCCTTCCTATCTGGCAATTGTATTGTACTATAAAAATGCTTCTGCGCATGCGCAGAAGCCAGAAACAAGAGAGAGAACCAGTTGGGGACAAGGCAGGCCTGGGTTGCTGCTGGTTCTAACATCCCAGGCCACCAAACCACTACCGGTTGAGCCAAACTGGTCCGAATCGGTAGGAACCCACCACTGCCTGTTACAACTGTAGTTATCCTTTATATGGTTCTGTTATTATTTGAAGTCATTTAGAAACTTCCAAAATGAAACTTGCATGTAAGCCAAAGTGATGGATAGATGGACAGATGACAGACAGGCAGATGGCTAGACAATTAGGATGGATGGATGGATGGATGGATGGATGGATGGATGGATGGATATAGATAGACAGACAGATATAGAGACAGACGGCTAGATAATTATGATGAATAGATAGATAGATAGATGATAGATGATAGATAGATAGCTCCCGACCGGGTAAGGGACTGCTGCCGGCCCTCATGTCATCGGAGGGCCGAGAGTTGGACAGCTCGACCACCCTGGCTTGTTTTGGGCTCGTTTTGGCCCGCCAGGGTGGTCGGGGGAGATTGGAGGAGAAGGAGGAACGGAAGGCTGTAAACGGCCGGGGAAACAGCTGGGAAGCAATGGCGGTGGTGTGCGCAGCGCAGCGCGGCGTGAGGATTGCGCTGGCGGCGAAAAAAGGCACCGGGGAGAAGAACGAGGCACCGGGGAGGAGAATAAGGCTGGGAGGCAATTGGGAGAGGCAGTTGGAGACGGCTGCGGCAGCGGGACGAGTGGAAAGAGTGGCACCGCTGCCAGGGACTCCTTTCTGGTATTCTGCCGTATCCTGGCTGCTCCCATGCCCCCCCCCCCGGGCCTTGCCGGCGCCAGCAGAGGACGCCAAATGGTTTACGATCTTAGAGAATTTTGGAGAACATTATCCTAATCAGTGGAGAACTTTGGAGCGCCGAGTGGGGGGCCAAGGTGGAGTGTGCCCACCTGGGCGTTTTGGATGGAAACCAGGAGTGAGGGCGAAGGTATAAACAACGGTTGGGGGTGGCCTGGAACACCGGAGGCCACTGGAGGCCCTGTTTCAAGGCCATGGATAGGCCTGAACAGTTACCTAGGCCAAGAACAACTGGGCCAAGAACGCCCCCCCATCTGGAACCACCTTGGATTGTCTCCCACCTTTCTGTCATCTCTGCCATCTCTCACCACTTGAGGATATTCGATCATTTCCCACCCCCCCCCCATCCAAGTACTAATCTGGACATTGAAGCCTCCTACTTCCTATTGAGACTCTACCCCCGTTTACCAACTTTTTATTACCAGCACCCTTACCCCACTGGGTTTTAACAATCTACTCGAGGTTAGACCTGCTCCGCCTGCGGGAGGCCCCTCTCTCGCAGGCATGGCCCTTGGCTCTTTCAAGGGCCCGCCTTGATGACGGGTTCGTGGACCCCGAGAGGTGCAGGAACCGGAAGCTAAGGGGATTTTTAGTAAAATGTTTTTTATCTTTTTTAGGGGGTCCCAGGGTGGGGGGGAGGGTTAATCAGACCGGGAGGAGGGCCAGAGCCGGACAGACAGGTGAGTCCAGGAAGGACGGGGATGCGGTGGAGGGGGGGAATATAAAGGTCACTAAAGCAGAGGGTTGTCCTATTGCAACGGTCGCGGGGAGGAGGGGATGCGAGGACAGGATAAGATCCCAAGGTCGGTTGGGAGACCGTGGCTGTTGGTTACGCCCGGTCGCTTGTACCAACCCCTGCAGTCTAGGTGGACAGGTCCTACAGAGCCAGGGCCTGCGGCTGATGCTTTGCAACGCAAGGTCTGTCACCAACAAGGCCCCCCTCATTAATGAGTTGATCTCAGAGGGGGAGCTAGACCTTGCAGGGATAACGGAGACCTGGTTGGGCCACGAGGGTGGTTTACCCCTCGTGGAAATGTGCCCACCGGGTTTCCGTGCATTCCATCAGCCTCGGGCCCTGGGTAAGGGTGGAGGGGTGGCGGTGGTTATGCGGGAATGTTTAGAGCCGAGGGAGTTCACTGTCCCTCAGATACCCGGGTGTGAGTCCCTTGGTGTGAACTGGGGCCCAGGGAGGCAGTGGGGCTTGCTGATTGTATACTTGGCTCCTCGCTATGCATCAGCAGCCCTGCCCGAGCTCCTCGAGCTAATCTCAGCGACGGCAGTTGAGACTCCCAGACTTTTGGTCATGGGGGACTTCAACTTGCCGTCAATGGGAGCGGCTTCCGAGGTGGCTCGGGAGTTCATGGCTTCCATGACGGCCATGGACCTGACCCAATTAGTGCAGGGCCCCACTCACGAAGGGGGCCACACACTGGACCTCATTTTTGTATCTGAACAGTGGACGAGTGATCTGGGAATAGGGGATTTAGTCATCACGCCCCTGTCATGGTCAGACCACTCATCCCTCCGGCTGGACTTCCCTGGCGCTATCCCCCACCGCGAGGAGGCGGAACCAGACTCTATAAACTGGTACCGCCCCAGGCACCTGATGGAATCTGATAGATTCCAGACGGAGCTTGGGCCAATTCCTGTAGCCTTGTCCCGCTCCCGCTCCGAGGACCTAGTGACTGCCTGGAATAGGGCGACGACTGGGGCCTTGGACCGGGTTGCGCCTTTGCGACCTCTCCTGCGGCATCGACCCACCCGGGCTCCTTGGTTTACTGAGGAGCTTAGGGTGATGAAGCGCCACAGGAGACGTCTAGAGAGCAGGTGGAGGTCCTCACGCTCCGAATCTGACCGAACACAGGTAAGAGCCTATTTGCGGACTTACCTGGTGGCAATAAGAGCGGCCAAACGTAGACATTGTGCTGCTCTTATTGCGTCCGCGGATAACCGCCCTGCCGCCCTGTTTAGGGTGACTCGCTCCCTTTTATCGCAGAGGGCGCGGGAGACACCCTTACAGGGTAGAGCAGAGGAGTTTGGGGAATATCTTCAGGACAAAATCGATCAGATCCGGAGCGGGTGGACCTCCGTCAGTGGACCAGACGAGCCGCCAACAGCGAGTCTTGAGAGACCATTCTGGGAGGAGTTTGACTCTGTTGCCCCCGAGGATTTAGACAGGTTGCGTGGACGGCTGCGACCCACCACTTGTTTAACGGACCCGTGCCCCTCCTGGCTGGTACTGGCAGCCTGGGAGGTGACACGAGGCTGGCTCCTGGGCCTGGTGAGCGCCTCACTGGGTGAGGGATACTTACCAACCGCCTTGAAAGAGGCGGTGGTGAGACCCTTGCTCAAGAGGCCTTCGCTCGACCCAATGGAGCTAGCTAACTATCGTCCAGTCTCCAACCTCCCCTTCTTGGCGAAGGTTGTCGAGAATGTGGTGGCGCAGCAGTTCCCGTGACACCTAGACGAATCCGACTATCTAGACCCACGCCAGTCCGGCTTCCGACCCGGGCACAGCACTGAGACAGCCTTGGTCGCGTTGGTCGATGATCTCTGGAGGGCCAGAGATAGGGGTTGCTCCTCTATCCTGGTCCTATTAGACCTCTCGGCGGCTTTTGATACCATCGACCATGGTATCCTATTGCGCCGGTTGGAGGGGATGGGAGTCGGAGGCACCGTTTTGCGGTGGTTCGGCTCCTACCTCTCCGACCGGAAGCAATGTGTGTTGACAGGGGGACAGAGGTCGTCCCTGAGGCCACTCACTTGTGGGGTGCCACAGGGGTCGGTCCTCTCGCCTCTCCTGTTCAACGCATATGTGAAGCCGCTGGGTGAGATCATCCGTGGTTTTGGGGTTGAGTACCATCTCTACGCTGATGATACTCAGCTGTATATTTCAACCCCAAACCACCCCAACGAGGCTGTCGAAGTGATGTCCCGGTGTTTGGAAGCCGTCGGGGTCTGGATGGGGGACAACAGACTCAAACTCAACCCCTCCAAGAACGAGTGGCTGTGGTTACCGGCACCTCGGTTCAGCCAGCTGACTCCATCGCTGGCCATAGGGGGCGAACAATTGTCCCCTGTGGAGCGGGCGCGCAATTTGGGTGTCCTCCTTGATGCCCGGCTGTCAATGGAGGACCATGTGGCAGCCGTGGCAAGGGGGGCATTCCACCAGGTTCGCCTGGTGCGCCAATTGCGCCCCCTACTGGACCGGAGTGCCCTGCGCACGGTCACTCATGCGCTGGTGACGTCTCGCCTGGACTACTGCAATGCCCTCTACATGGGGCTTCCCTTGGGACGCATCCGGAGACTGCAGCTAGTTCAGAACGCAGCCGCGCGGGTTATTATGGGAAGTACACGTTACTCCCACGTAACACCTCTCCTGCGCGAGCTGCACTGGCTACCTGTGGCCTTTCGGGTGCGTTTCAAGGTATTGATCACCATCTTTAAAGCGCTCCATGGCAGAGGACCTAGTTATCTGCAGGATCGCATCCTACCACACACGTCCCTGCGACCTATCCGCTCACACAGGGAGGGGCTCCTCCTGGTGCCGTCTGCTAGGCAATGCCAGCGGGCGACACCTAGGAGTAGATCCTTCTCTGTGATGGGCCCAACCCTCTGGAATGACCTCCCCCCAGACATTCGAACTACCACCGACCTCCGTTCCTTCCGGCAAAAGTTAAAGACTCACCTATTTCAATCAGCTGGCCTGGCACTTTCTTAGTTTCACCTCCCGGGGATTTATTCATTTTAATTGGGTTTGGGGTTTTAATAAGCTTTTAATGTACTATATTTATTATTCTATTACAGTCTTATAACCTCCTTCACCTACGTATTTAATTATTTAACTGTTTTGTGTATGTATTTTATAATGCATTTTAGTGACTGTACACCGCCCCGAGTCCTTTCCGGGAGAGGGGGCGGTCTATAAATGTGAATAATAAATAAATAAATAAAAGATAGATAGATAGATAGATAGATAGATAGATAGATAGATAGATAGATAGATAGATAGATAGATAGACAGACAGACAGACAGACAGACAGAGAGGGACATAGATAGATAGATAGATAGATAGATAGATAGATAGATAGATAGGTAGGTAGGTAGGTAGGTAGGTAGGTAGGTAGGTAGGTAGGTAGGTAGGTAGGTAGGTAGGTAGGTAGGTAGACAGACAGACAGACACACACACAGACGAACAGAGAGAGAGAGAGAGACTGAGAGAGGGAACAGTAGATAGATAGACATAATTATGATAGACAGACAGAGAGACAGTTGTGATGATAATAATAATAATAATAATAATAATAATAATAATAATAATAATAATAATAATAATAATAATAATAATAATAATAATAATAATAATAAGCTTTTATTTCTAGACCGCGCCCTTTCCTAAGCAGGACTCGGGGTGGTGTACAGTAATTATTAAAAACCATATACATATACATATGATAGATAGATATGATAGATAGATGCAGTGGTGGGATTCAAATTTTAACAACCGGTTCTCTGCCCTAATAATTTCTTCCAACAACTAGTTCACCAAACTGCTCAGAAAGTTAACAACCAGTTCTCCCGAAGTGGTGCATACTGGCTGAATCCCACCACTGGATGGACAGATAGACAATAAATAGATATAATGAATATTGGCTGTCATACACAGAAGGTCATGTTTAATACATAGCAGGAATTCTTCCATACGAACGTCTTACACTATAATCAATCTGCTTATCTGAGTGCTTGTGCCTTGGGAAATATAAGCTTGCAAATGTTTTGCACTGTTTGCTGAGAAATGATTTAATGTATTTGAACTGCAGGCTGGACTTTGAATAGTGGTAGTTAGCAAACAGTCCATCTTGATCAGCCAGCAAATCTCAAAAATGAGAAACTGTACTGCTATAGCACAAGTAAAACATCAGATTAATGGCTCATTTGTGGGTGGGGTAGAGGATGCTTTTGAAATCCAAAAGTCCATTAAATCCAAACGTTTGCCATGCATCCCAGTTGAAATAACTTGCGGTAAAGTCTCGATTTAACGGACCCTTAGTCTGTTAAATGAGGATGAAGTCCGAATAGCAAGCTTGTCCAATGCATCCAAAATCACTCAGGAAAATGGGGCCATGATATTCAAGATTCATTGCCCCATGAGATGGTCCTTGATTTACGACTGGAATGGATCCTGCTCATCATGGTCATAAGTCACGACGCTTGTAAAATGAGTCGGACACATGACCGATTCGATGTTACTACCTTTTTTTTGTGGTGCTCATTAAGCAAATCACCACAGTCATTAAGTAAATCCATAATTGTTGAGTCCCTCCGGGGAGAGGGGGCGGTCTAGAAATTTAATAAATTATTATTATTGTTGTTGTTGTTGTTGTTGTTAAGAAAATGTAGCAGTCATTAAGTGAACCAACAGCTCGCTAGGGGCCTCGTTTTGCTGCAAACCGGAAATAAGTGCTGGGTTTGGGTGAAACCATTGGAAAACGGCAGTCACGTGATTACAGGATTTAATTCTCTCCTGTTCTATTTTGTCTTCTATTCTATTTTCTAGAATACGTCGACACCCCCCTCCTATTCTCTTTGACACCAGCCTTGGAAGTACTCAATGCGTGATAAATATGGTGGCAAACAAAGAACCTTCACCCTCACTGCAATCGATGAATGTGCTTGGAACGGAGCAACTTTCCCCTTCTCAAATCAATCATTGTCGCAGTCACAACACTCTTATTGTCATCCTGACACGTGATGTCACACAATTGCCGGCGGGGACTGGAAACAGACGGGGTCAAACATCTCCAACCAGGTGGCCTCCAGATGGGCTTGATCTGCACAACTGCAGGATCCCTGAGTACATCTGGAAGGAGAACAAGTTGGAGAAGGCTGCAGGCCAAGCCCCGGGGTAAGGGGTGGGAATGTCAAAACTTTAGCCAGGAACTCCCTGGGAGCGGGCCAAATGCTTATGATCTCACTTGGAAGATTGGGAATGGTGGAAAGGAGAAACATTCAGACCCAGGCGTTGAGCAAATTATTTAGAATAACCAAATAACACAGTTGGAAGGGGAACTTAAGAGATCTTCTAGTCCAACCCCTTGCTCAGGCAGGAAACCCTGTCCCATTGAAGACAAATGGTTGTCCAATCTCTTATTTAAAAAATCCCAGTGTTGGAGCATTCACAACTTCTGGATGCAAGTTGTTCCACTGATTGATTGTTCTAACTATCAGGAAATTCCTCCTTAGTTCTAGGTTGCTTCTCTCCTTGATTAGTTTCCACCCATTGCTTCTTGTCCTGCCTTCAGGTGCTTTGGAGAATAGAATATAGAATAACAGAGTTGGAAGGGACCTTGGAGGTCTTCTAGTCCAACCCCCTGACTAGGCAGGAAACCCTACACCACTTCAGTCAAATGGTTATCCAACATCTTCTTAAAGACTTCCAGTTTTGGAGCATTCACAACTTCTGGAGGCAAGTTGTTCCACTGATTAATTGTTCTAACTGTCAGGAAATTTCTCCTCAGTTCTAAGTTGCTTCTCTCCTTGATTAGTTTCCACCCATTGCTTCTTGTTCTACCCTCAGGTGCTTTGGAGAATAGCTTGACTGCCTCTTCTTTGTGGCAACCCCTGAGATATTGGAACACTGCTATCATGTCTCCCCTAGTCCTTCTTTTCATTAGACTAAAGTTAAAGATTCCCCTCGCACATATGTGCTAGTTGTTCCCAACTCTAGGGGGCGGTGCTCATCTCTTTCAAAACCAAAGAGCCAGCGCTGTCAAAAGACGTCTCCCTGGTCATGTGGCCGGCATGAATAAATGCCGAAGGCGCATGGAACACTCTTCCCTTCCCACCAAATGTGGTTCCTATTTTTCTACTTGCATTTTCACGTCCTTTCGAACTGCTAGGTTGGCAGAAGCTGGGACAAGTTACGGGAGCTCACTCCATTACACGGCGCTAGGGATTCGAACCGCCAAACTGCCGACCAGTCTAATCGACAAGCTCAGCATCTTAGCCCCCCCAGCCACCGTGTCCCGCTCTTTCATTAGACTAGTCATACCCATAAACTGTTTTTTAAAAATATATTTTGGTCTCCAGTCCCCTCATTGTCTTCGTTGCTCTTTTCTGCACACTTTCTACAGAGTTTTTGGGGTGACATAGAGATTTCTACACCGATGGCTGCTTCAGAAAGAGAAGCAGGCTCATGTTTCAAAATGATTCGCCTGCTCTCAATATACATAGACATTTTTCTTCTTTTTCCATTTTTTTTAAAAGAAAAAAAGCATTTCTGAAGTTCTTTGTCTAGTATCTTGGATACCAAGGATCTTTCACGCTTGTCAAAAATAACAAAAAACTCCCACAACCTGCTACAACAATTACTGGGGGACTGGGAAAAAGAGGGGAGGGGAGGAAATCACCCCAGAGCACTAAATCAAATGATGGAGTTATAGCGATTAAGGGACAAAGGGCAACTATTACATGAACACGAAACAATGCCCCTGTTTTCTTTTTCTTTTTCTTTCTTTTTTCTTTTTTGAAATCGTTCAAGCCTCAATTTCTACAATGAGAAAAGTAGAGGGATCCGTCATTCTTCTTGGAGTGGACGGTTATTGGTCTAAAAGGCGTGTTTCTTTAATAAAATGCGCCTAAGCCAACACACCGCTCTGCCAGCAATATTTGACACCTGACATCAAGCCAAGATAGGATTAGTTTGATTTTGATTAGGATCCACCCAGTCACTATGGATTTTGGGGAGTTTTTGTTTTTTAAAAGGCTTAGTATCAGTGGTGAAATTCACATTTTTTTTACTACCGGTTCTGTGGGCGTGGCTTGGTGGGCGTGGCAGGGGAAGGATACTGTAAAATCTCCATTCCCATCTCACTCCTGGGGGGAGGATATTGCAAAATCCCCATTCCCTCCCCACTCCTGGGAGAAGGTTACTACAAAATCTCCATTCCCTCCCCACTCCTGGGAGAAGATTACTGTAAAATCTCCATTCCCTTCCCACTCCTGGGGGAAGGTTACTGCAAAATCTCCATTCCCTTCCCACTCCTGGGGGAAGGATATTGCAAAATCCCCATTCCCTCCCCACTCCTGGGGGAAGGATATTGCAAAATCCCCATTCTCTCCCCACTCCTGGGGGAAGGATATTGCAAAATCCCCATTCCCTCCCCACTCCTGGGGGAAGGTTACTGCAAAATCTCCATTCCCTTCCCACTCCTGGGGGAAGGATATTGCAAAATCCCCATTCCCTCCCCACTCCTGGGGGAAGGATATTGCAAAATCCCCATTCCCTCCCCACTCCTGGGGGAAGGATACTGCAAAATCTCCATTCCCTCCCCACTTCTGGGGGAAGGATATTGCAAAATCTCCATTCCCATCTCACTCTTGGGAGAAGGATATTGCAAAATCTCCATTCCCACCCTGCTCTGGGGCCAGCCAGGGGTGGTATTTGCTGGTTCTCCGAACTACTCAAAATTCCCACTACCGGTTCTCCAGAACCTGTTAGATTCTGCTGGATTTCACCCCTGCTTAGTATATTTATTTACATAGCCTCTGCCCATTGTAGCTTATTCAGCAAAGCAGACGGGCAAAATATGGATTAGAACCATACTTGTAACCTCTTTCCCTTCTCCCCCCCCCCCCCTTATACGGTTTACAATTCCTTCTTTTTCTCGAATTTTAAATGCAGATGAAAATTCACGTACGTCCTTTCTTAAAAGGCTCCGGTTTTGAAGTTACAGGTAATCCTCAATTTACAGTAGCCATAGCAGTAGCACTTAGACGTATATACCACTTCACAGTGTTTTCCACCCCTCTCTAAGCGGTTTACAGAGATGGCCTATGACCCCCCCCCAAACCATCTGGGTCTTCATTTTACCGACACTGGAAGGATGGAAGGCTGAGTCAACCTTGAGCTGGTGAGACTCAAGACTTCTAAACTGCTGGCAGTCAGCAGAATTAGCATTCTAACCACTGCACCCCCTCACCTCTTAATAAGTCCTTTAGTGACTGTACAAGCATATAAAATTATTGTACAGTTTGACGTGTAAGGTGATGGTCATTGTCTAACTTATGTTAGATCTTTGTAAGGTTTTGTGGCTCGTAGCAAGTCTCTAAAGCAGGGGTGTCCAAACTTGGGAACTTTAAGACTTGTGGACTTCAACTCCCAGAATTCCCCAGCCAGCACTGGCTGGGGAATTCTGGGAGTTGAAGTCCACCAGTCTTAAAGTTCCCAAGTTTGGACACCCCTGCTCTAAAGCCTTTAAGGCTAGTAATGCACCAAATATAAGTGGCTCAGTGGCTAAGATGCTGAGCTTGTCGATCAGAACGATCAGCAGTTCTATGGTGGGTTATTCAAAATATGTTGAAAAAGAGGATAAAGTTCACACCCCAGTTGTTTTTGTTAGGTATAGTTCCAGAATGTACTGTTATAGAGATTAATCTGATCTTGAACCTAACGACGGCAGCAAGATTGTTGGTGGCGCAATACTGGAAGAAGGAAGAGTTGCCTACTATCCAAGAATGGACGTTAAAAGTAGTCAACTTAGCAGAGATGGCCAAAATTTCAGCGTATTTGAAAGATCACTCGGATGAGAAGTCCAAGCTGGATTGGACAAGCTGGATTGACTATATTCAAAACAAATACCGGACTAAAAAATTTCAGTTAGCTTATGAATGAAGGCATAAAGGACACTACAATTTATTCAAAGTTAGTTTAATAAAGGGGGAGTTAAAGCACAAGAATAGTAACATGTTAAAATTAGTTAGCTTATGTTAGCGTATGGTTGTTAAATGTTTATACCCTGTACTTTGCTCTGGGAGGGCGGGGGGAGGGAGGGCGGGAAGAGGGAAGGGGTGATAATTGTAAAATGTATTGAAAATTTTAATAAAAGAAAAAAAGAACGATCAGCAGTTCGAATCCCTAGCACCGCGTAACAGAGTGAGCTCCCATGACTTGTCCCAGCTTCTGCCAACCTAGCAGTTCGAAAGCATGTAAAAATGCAAGTAGGAAAATAGGAACCATCTTTGGTGGGAAGGGAACAGCGTTCCGTGCACCTTCGGTGTTTAGTCATGCTGGCCACATGACCACGGAGACGTCTTTGGACAGCGCTGGCTCTTTGGCTTTGAAACGGAGATGAGCACCGCCCCCTAGAGTCAGGAACGACTAGCACATATGTGTGAGGGGAACCTTTACCTTTTATGTTTAATGCACTCAATAATGTTCTTTATCTGGCTTTCTTCTCTTCTTGTAAAACAAAATTAAACCAATGACTTGAGGTTATCTGTACTTCTGTGGCTATTATCTTCCATGTGATACTATTGATCTTCAATTGATGGGGGAAAAAGCAATTGGGACTTTTTCTTCTACAGGCATTCCCCAACTTACAACCATTCATTGAGTGACTGTTCAAAGTTACAACAGCACTAGAGAAAGTGACTTATGACTGTTTTGCACACTTACGACCGTTGCAGCATTCCTCACGGGCGTTGCAGCATTCCAAAACTCGGACACTCGGCAACTGACTCATATTTATGACGGCGGCAGTGTCCCTTTTGTGACCTTCTGACAAACCAAGTCAATGGGGAAATCAGACTCACTTAATAGCCGTGTTCCTAACTTAACAACGGCGGTCATTCGCTTAACAACTGTGGCAAGAAAGGTCGTTAAATGGGGCAAAAAAACCCCTCCTTTAATAAATGTCTCACTTAGCCACAGAAAGCTTGGGCTCAGCTGCAGACTTCCTTGTACAAACTTACCGTATTTTTCAGAGTATAAGATGCACCTTTTCCTTCCCTAAAAGAGCATGGAAATGTTGGTGCGTCTTATACACCAAATACAGCCATTTTTGGCCTCCCAAAGCCCCACCCCTGCATCCCATTTTTGTGAAAAATGGGCAAAAACCGGGGCGTTTTTGCCTTCCCCCACCCCCCAGAAGCACTCTGCAGGCTTCAGCAGAGCCGGGGGGAAAGGAAAAATGCCCCCATTTTGGTGAAATGCACCCTGCAGAGTGCTCCTGGGGGCCGGGGGAGACAAAAACTTTTTTTCCTGACTTATCTCTTTGGAATTTTGGTGCGTCTTATACACCGGTGCATCTTATAATCCAAAAAATACGGTAAATAAACTCAAATGAAATAAAATTTGGGACTCTATTGCGGTCGTACGTTGAGGACTACCTTGTATAATGGCTGTTTCTATAACCACGAATCTACCTAATCAGCAAAACCCAAAATCAAAGTTTCCTATTTTTTCCCACCTCATTTCCCGCCTCCACTTTTGGGTTGAGAGATTTTTCCCAAAGAAAGGCGAGCAGACGTTGCCCTTTTAAAAAGGGAAAGATCCTGATTCCCACCAGAAATGGACAGAGGGGAGAAACCCTCTGGCCACCAGACTCCACTACAATTGAAAAACAGCCAAATCTTTGTTCCTCCCTGATCACCAAGTAAGAAAAACGCCTTTTTTTTTTTTTGCAGAAATATGCCACTCCAGACCCTCTTCAGACAAGCATCCACTGCCCTACATTTCCAATCCCTAATGTTGTGTGTGCATCTTTCTGTGTGTGTGCGAGAGAGAGAAATGTGTGTGTTTAAGTTGTTTGTTTCTAGCTGGCCGAGATCCCAGGCGTTTGGCCAAGTGCACGTTGTACAATGGAGCAACAAACCAAAAAAAAAAAAAAAAATTAGCACACTCAATGGAGTTTTATACATTACTCAGGATAAATTATGACCTTTGGCAAAATCCCATTTTAGCTATTCCCCGGGAATGCAAATGGAAATCCAACATTTCGCAGGGCATTGACAGAAAAAAGGATTTTTTTTTTAAACCCAATCCTTTTCCAAGACAAAAGGGGAACAGATTTGTATTTCTCGCCCCTCCTTGAGCATGGGGGAGAGAGAGACAGAGAGACAGAGAGAAACAGCAAAAGAGAAAGAGGGAAAGACAGAGAAGAGGAAGAAAGAAACAGAGAGAAAGAGAAAGGAGAGAGAAAGCAAGAGAAGAGACAAAGAGACAAAGAGAAAGGGAGGAAGAGAGAAAGAGAGAGAGCAATTAAAAAAGTGAGGAAGAGAAAGAGAGAGAGAAAGGGAAGGAGAGGGGGGAGGGGAAAGAGAAGAGAGGGAAAACCAGAGAAGGAGAAAGAAACAGAAAGAAAGAGAAAGGAGAGAGAGAAAGTGAGACAAGAGAGAAGAGGAGGGGAGAAAAAGAGAGAAAGAGAAAAAAAGAAAGGGAGGAAGAGGGAAAGAAATAAAAGAGGAAGGGAGAAAGTAGAGAGAGAGAAAGTGAGAGAAGAGGGGAGGGGAGAAAGAGAGAGAGAAAGAGAAAGAGAAAGAGGAAGAAAGAGAAAGAAAAAGAGGAAGAGAGAGAGAGAGAAAGAAAGAAAGAGGTTTTCTTTACTTGAAAAAACCTTTAAACACTTCCAAAATATCCCCGTTTATGTAATAACAATAAGATAGTTAGAAAAGAAAAACTAAGCAATGATTTGGTTGGGCTCTATGTATTTGCAAAAAAGAAAACAGTTTGGGAATAAATTTGGCAACTTGGTTCCCTTTGTCTGTCTTGCTTTTGCTTTCTTCCAGGGCAGGGTATTCATTTGCCCGCAATCAATTGATTCGCGTTCCGATTTGTGCACCAGAAGCACAAAGCTTTGTCCCTAACAATGGAGAGTCCAAATTATCCTCCTTGGAGCTACTGGCTGCGAATGCAAAATGAGCCCTAAGGAAAAGGTGGCTGGAATATTTTGGCACAGCTGGAATCTACGGAGAAAAAGTTGATCCCTTTTTGAAAGTTTCCAAAGGGTGATTACGAACTCTACTGGTAGGGATGAGGGGTGTTTCCCCCCCCACCTCATTATCCCAAATATATATATATATTTAAAAAATAATTAAACAGGAAAGACCAAAGAATGGAAAATGCAATGCCAGAATTTCAGAACTGGCCTTCAGTTGGCAGAGAAAACAATGATTGACTCGGACTAAGTCCACATCAGATTGTATGGGAGACATAAACACACGGTGTTTGTTTGCAAGCTACAAAATCCCCTTTTTCAATCCATCTGGACAAACTATGGATTGGCACCCACTGTTAAGGAATCTCCCCTTTCCAACCTTACAAAATAAACTGGAAAAAAAGATTGGTGATGCAAGGAGCCTGCTTTTTGGAGGAGATTATTTTGCTGATCTGGAAAAGTCCTTACGGGCCACAAGGGACTTACGGCCACCGTTCAACCCCAAACTACTGTTGCTAAGCGAGACACGGAAGCGAGTTTTGCCCCGTTTGATGACCTTTCTCACCGCGGTTGTTAAGCGAGTCACTGCAGTTGCTAAAGTTAGCAACATGGTTGTTAAGTGAATTTCCCCATGGACCTTTCTTGCCAGACCCCGCGACCGTCATGAATACGAGTCAGCTGACAAGCGTCTGAATTTTGTTCAGGTGACCGTGGGGGTTCCCCAATGGTCGTAAGTGTGAAAAACGGTCATAAGTCGGTTTTCCCAGTGCTGTTGTAACTTCGGAAAGTCACTAAATGAACTGTTGTAAATCGTGGATTACCTATAGCTTGAAAACCCTTAAAACGACAATTCCACTTGAAATATTTCTTAACCACGTAACTCCTTTCCAAGGCAAAGTTGCGTACCCCGAGATTGCAGCACCCCCAGTCTGTGGGGGGGATGGCTATTCCACAGTTCACTTCCACAGTGTTCCCCCCCCCCCCCCGCAAGGAAAACCCACAGCTGGTGAACAGTTCAATCCATTTGATTTCCATCTGTTTCCTTTAGCAAAATTGGAACAGTAGTATTGGTTTTTTTTAAAAAAAAGATAATCCTCAAGGGGTTTTTTGGGGGGAGGGGATCACTTTTGGATGCGCAAGCCAATTTCAAGGAATTTAGGGAGTTGGTGCGTTTTCAATTTTAATCTTTCATTCACAGAATAGAGAGAAAAAGTGGAACCCTCATCCCAACCAGTCAGATTTTAAAAAATTAGGATTGATACATCCAAAATGTTCACATATGACAAACTAATGACAAACTAATAATAAATCAATCAATAAAATGTGTCTGTAGAGATTCTCAGTCATCCAAGTCATGGTTGTCCCCAAAGGTGCCTTTTTTTCACCCAAAGGTGCATTTTTTTTCAGGAGGCAACTGGAGTTGCTTGTTTTTTTTGTTTTCTTTTTGAAGATGTTTCACTTCTCATCCAAGAAGCTTCTTTTCAAAAGAAAAGAAAAAAAAAACACCCAAGAAAGTCCAGTTGAAAAAAAAAAAAACTACCTTCGGGACATCCAAAATGCGTGTTGGGGTTTCTCTAAGGCGCCCCAAACTCAGCAGGACAGAAGAAGTCAAACGCCCCACCTGGGCTCCCCTTCCAGCGCTCCCATTCGCACCGCACACGCTTCCGGCCGCGTTCACACGACACGCTGAACTTCGGCTTCATATTAAGCGCGATTAAGTCGGTGAGGGGAGAATGCGGGCGCGATACGAACCCAGCTCCCCTCCCTGCCACCCAAGACTCGTTGAAGGACCAATGGCCAATGGCGCTCGAGTAACCCCTTTCAAGGATGTCGTGTGAACCCCCCCCCCCTCAAAAAAAAAACAAACCCATGAAAGAGGGCACAACTCGGCGACAAAAGACGGGAGAAGAGCCTTTACCGACCTTATAAGACAGCCCTCTCTGGGCGCGGGTTCGAATCCCAGTCGCCCAAGAGGATGGGAAGTGTTAGTCCCGCTGCGCCTGCGGAACGCGCTGCCCCAGGAGCATCCCTGCCCGGAAAGACGCTCAGCTCCCCCGACCCTCAAAAAAAATGCTTACCAGCTGTAAAGTGCAGAGGAAGATCAAAGTGCAGCGCCCGGTGCAACATCCCATCTTGGCTCGTTCGGTCGTGGGGACCGACCCGCGCTGGCTCCGGGCGCGGATTTTCACCGAGCAGCGCCCGAAAGAGACGCCGCCGCCGCCATCGCTCGGCTCCGGCGTTTTCGCTCGGCTGGGTGGGTGGGAAGAGAAGGGGGGAAAGAGCCGGAGGAGCGGCTGCCTTGGCTTCTCCCTTAGCTGCCTTCCCCGGGAAAAACAGCCCGGGCTGCGCTCCGCTACAAAACAGCTGCTTTGGGGAAAGCGCTCCGCTCGCAAACTCTTCCTCCGCTGAAAAGGGAAGGAGGGAGGGAGGGAAGGAGGGAAGGGTGGGTGGGCGAAGGGGGCGAGCGCTTCTTAAAAGGGCGACGCCGCCTACAGGTGGGCCTCCCGCCTGAGAGAACGGATGAACAGTTGGAAGGGACCTAGGAGGTCGTCTAGTCCAATGTTTCTCAACCTTGGCGACTTTAAGTCTTGTGGACTTCAACTCCCAGAATTCCCCAGCTAGCTGTGCTGGCTGGGGGATTCTGGGAGTTAAAGTCCACAGGAAAGTCGCCAAGATTGAGAAACACTGTTCTAATCCAATTCGCCTCCCCCCACCAGCAGCAGATCCTACCCCATTTCTTTATTTTATTTTATTAAATACAGTTTTTTATTGCTTTTTTTAAAAAAACAACATATTTATGAACAAAGCCTTGTCCAGGTTTTCCCCTTTTGCATCCTCTTTTATACATAGTCCATTTTACATCATCATTCTATTTCCAATTTCAACTCTTAACTATTCTCTTCTCATATTTTCCATCTTACGCTTATCTTCCTCTTGCGATAGAAACGATAGCATTCATTGCCCCTTCGAAGTTATGCCAAATTGTCCTTTCATGATTCCTCTTTTCATCTCTTTTAGCCGAATGAAACCATCTGGTTATTATATTTTTTTAAAATTTTAGTTCCTTTTACTTCTGTTCTTGTTCTTCAAGGAAGCCCTCTTTTCCTCTCTTCTCTTCTATTTCCTGGTCTGTGCTCCATCTCCATTCTTTTTAAAAAAATTATTACTGAATGATTTTCTATTAAATAGATTTCATAGTGTATTTAAGAAACATCATGTCTGGGTATTTAATTTGCTTAACGTAGGGGATGGGTGGCTCAGTGGCTAAGACTGAGCATGTAAAATGAGCATGTAAAAAGCATGGAACGATGCAAGTAGAAAAATAGGGACCACCTTTGGTGGGAAAGTAACAGCGTTCCGTGGAACATTGAGTCATGCTGGCCACATGACCACGGAGACATCTTCGGACAGCGCTGGCTTTGAAACGGAAATGAGCACCGCCCCCTAGAGTCGGGAACGACTAGCACATATGTGCGAGGGGAATCTTTATACTTTAACAAAGGGTTGTCAAACTCGATTTCATTGAGGACCACATCAATAATACAATACAATAAAATAGTAGAGTTGGAAGGGACCTTGGAGGTCTTCTAGTCCAACCCCCTGCCCAGGCAGGAAACCCTATACCGTTTCAGACAAATGGCTATGCAACATCTTCTTAAAGACTTCCAGTGTTGGGACATTCACAACTTCTGGAGGCAAACTGTTCCACTGATTAATTGTTCTAACTGTCAGGAAATTTCTCCTCAGTTCTAAGTTGCTTCTCTCCTTGATTAGTTTCCACCCATTGCTTCTTGTTCTACCCTCAGGTGCCTTGGAAAATAGTTTGACTCCCTCTTCTTTGTGACAACCCCTGAGATATTGGAAGACTGCTATCATGTCTCCCCTAGTCCTTCTTTCTCTTAAGCAACCGTTCTTCATATGTTTTAGTCTCCAGTCCCCTAATCATCTTTGTTGCTCTTCTCTGCACATCAGGGGTGTGTTTGACTTTGGGGGAGTTGGGTGGGGGGTGTGGCCAGCTCAATGTCACTCGTGTCAGGGGTGCCTGTGGGGGCCCAAGCGCTCTACCAGCAAAAACGAGCTTCTGGGCTCTGTTTCTGACTATGACGGCCTCCTGCAACCCTCTGCCAGCAAAAAACGAATTCAGGAGGGCCGCATGTGGCCCACTCGAGCTCCGTTTTCGATGGCAGAGGCACCGCGGACCTGTCCTTCGCTATTTCTAGGGTGGCCCCGCGGGCCAGATCTAAGCACCCTGCGGGCTGGATCCATCCTGTAGGCCTTGAGTTTGACACCCCTGTGTCATGGGATTAATTCTAATCCTATCAGTCTGCCTTTGTTTCGAAATCTCCTGTCTTGAACTGATTTCTGCCTACCGTGTTTGCTTTGCTTATGAATAGAGCCATCTAGATAGCCGGCTGCTTCGTTCAATCAGCCTTAGTCATCAGTATCTCCTTAAGTGCTGACATCTGTTGTGGGCAATTAAGAAAAAAAAGGGGGGGCTTCTCAAAACCATGTTTCTCCATTTCTTCCTTTGGGGAAATAAACTATTCTGCAATTTTTAAAAATATTCCTCAAAATATTTCATTCTTCTAGGAAGGGGAGGGGCTTCCCACACCCATTTTGTCGGCCACCCCAGAAACTATGTGGCTGTCACTAGTTTCGGGCTACCAAACAAGCAGAGACTTCTTTTCTGGCATCCTGCCTCCATTTTATTTCCAGTGTCTTTCTCCCGGACTGGATTTTTCTTCGAACAGAATGTTATGTTTAAAGTCCTTAAAGCAAAACGCATGGGCATTTATCCAAAGAGAGAGGCCACAGGCATTTCAATCCATAGGATGTAAACCGATGTTTCCCAAACTTTCTGTAATCA
The DNA here is from genome assembly GCF_964273705.1 of Natrix helvetica. NCBI lineage: Eukaryota > Metazoa > Chordata > Lepidosauria > Squamata > Natricidae > Natrix > Natrix helvetica. The sequence continues at coordinate 170,120,491 of NC_138549.1, forward strand.
TGGTGTAGTAAGTAAATATTTAGGACATGCAGGGATCGCCCCATTAAGCAAACAAAATCTTTCCCAACATTTTTGTCCTTAAGAGGATTCACGTTGCAGGGGAGATCATATAATGAATACGGCTGCGGTCCCATGTGCTTACCATCTATTTCTAAATTATATTTTGGCATTTATATATACAGAGCGTCCACAAAAATCCTTGCTCAGTTTGAATGTTTAGTAACTTCACTTGTGTATAAGATACACACCATTTGTGAAATGCTACAGAAAAGGGAAAATTGCTTAGGAGTTAGCGTATTTGTTTGGAGAAGGTTAATTCTTCACATATTCACCATGTTTTTGGGATACCAAGTACCCACAGTTTTGAGGTTCTTCAAACACCTTCTGCAGTTGTCTCCGATTTATTGCACTGACCACATTTGTTGTGCTTGCATTTTGTCCAATAGCCATTAAAAGAAAAACTCCAATAAATCCTTTTGTCTTATACAAAATACATATACATTTGTGAATGCTCCAACACTAGACATTTTTAAGAAGATGTTGGATATCCCTTTGTCTGAAGTGGTATAGGGTTTCCTGCCTAAGCAGGGGGCTGGACTAGAAGATCTTCAGGGTCCCTTCCAACTCTGTTATTCTATATTCATCACCAGAATATTGACCAGTCTGATAAAAAGCCAGTTTATAAGCAGGAATTGAACAGATCTAATCAATCCAAGATTGTTGAACCAAGATAATACCAGCTTTCTTTAAAAAAAAAAATCTTTTTTTTTTGCTAGCCCTTAGTGTGCAAATCCATAATTTTTATAGTTTGATGAATTTTGAATTTTAGATAGATTCAGATGCACCTTCCCATTTTTAAACCATGATTTTTCCTCCTCTTTTCTTTTTCTTTTTATTAAAACAAAATGGGAAAATAATAGGTAAGCCCTTTTTGCATGCAGGTGTTACTTTCAACTTTTTTTATTTCTAGTAGAATGAAATGTACAAATATTAAATTTTTAAAAAGGCTGATACTTCTTCAAACGATCCCAGTTCAATAACTTTTCAGCACTCTCTGGATCAAAAGACTGCTTTGTGGCAAAATTCAGAGATATGAAAAAAAAAATAGCTGGAGAAGGGAGGGAGGGAGAAGGAAGGAATGAAAAGAATGAGAAAAAGAGAAAGAAACAGCAAAAGAGAAAGAAAGAAAAAAGCGCAAAGAGAGAGAGAGAAAGAGAGAGAAAGAGAAAGAAAGAAAGAAAGAAAGAAAGAAAGAAAAAGAAAAAAGAAAAAGATTTTGGGAAGGGAGGGAGAGAGGGAGGAAGAAATGAAGGGAAGAAAGGAGGGAGAAAAAAGACAAGGGAGGGAGGGAGGGAGGAAAAGAATGAAGGAAACAAAGAAAGCGCAAAAGAGAGAGAAAGAAAGAAAAAGTGCAAAAGAAAAGACAAAGAGAAAGGGAGAGTGAAAGAGAGAGTGAATGACAGTGTAAGAGAAAAAGAAAGGAAGGAAGGAAGATATTTTTGGGAGGGGAGGGAGAGAGGGAGGGAGAGAGGGAAGAAAGGAGGGAAAGACTGAGAGAAAGAAAAAAGAGCAAGAGAACGAAAGAAAAAAGTGCAAAAGGAAGGACAAAGAAAGAGTGAAAGAGAGAGAGAAAGAAAGACAAGGGAGGGAGAGAGGAAGGAAGAAGAGAAAGGAAAGAAGGGAGGGAAGAAGGAATTATCAGTTCTTTATGTTTTGCTCTCAAAATAAAATAAAATAAAAATATGGACTGTTTACAGAAGCCAAAGTGGAAAAATCGTTTGCATTTTGCTCCAAAAATTCCACTTGCTGAGATACGATTCCATATTGAAGATCTTCAAAAATCTCACCACAAAGGTCTCTGCCATCCGCTCTTTTGTCCGGATTGATAATTCCCTGCAG